>NC_080021.1:27713046-28016076 GCF_030020395.1 Manis pentadactyla | reverse complement strand
CTATTTATATCTTGGCATTTTTCATCATACGCAGTAAAAATTAATCATGATGCTCGTCCCATATCCCTGACCTGCTTCAAAAAGACTCTGGATGAAGAATCATATCAACTTGTTCCTTACCTTCTATTGTTTTTCTACTAATAAACTTTGAAAGACTTTTAAACAACCTACTCAACTGGATTTTGGTAGTTTGTTCAAAATAGATCACAGTTGGTATGTGCAATGGTAATACTGTCACAATGCCTACTTTGATTTGGGAATACATGTATGATAAGAGTCAAAGAGAAACTTGACCTCATAACAAGAGAAAAGGGAAGGTTGTTTTTTAACAACATTCTTGGTGATATACTCTCTGATTCTGAGTGTCTTGCTTGATGACTGAATTGAGAATCTTGCATGCTGCCTATAATTGCCAACACATCATACAAAGACAATAAAAAATATTATTGAATAATAAACACAGTGTCTACAAAGCACTTGTCCCAAAACCCATAATCTTAAAATCACACAGAGACCTTGATAGCAGACATATGTAAAGCCTTCCAAAATGAGGTGATAGAGGGACTTGTAAGTAACGTCGGGTCTTCACCGTCTTGCTCGCTAATCTGCTACCCTTCTACTGCCAATTACCCTTAACTCGCAGGCTCCCTCTTAGGATAAGGCTAGACATGCCTCGTCCAAGAAATCTTTCCTGACCTGCAGAATATTCAGCTCTCCTTTAAGTACATGGCAAATGATTTCTCTCTAGCATGGCTTTTATTGAATTATATTGGCATTTACAGTTTATTTATGTCCTTGATAGTGGTAACTGAGACCTATTACTTAAGTTTTTTTTAGCCTATGGGAGACATCTGTACATGTTCCCTGAAAGAGTAAATAAGCAAGGAAATGAATAATCAGGAGTAAAAATAAATTAGTTAAGTGAGAGAGTGTTATTTATTGAGTCTATATTTGGGAAATACATATTTCAACTAATACAGAATTAAGATATGATCCAGTGGCCTCAGATTCTAAATGAGAAAATAACTTGGAAGTTTCTGGAGACACTAAAAAATAGAACCTTACTATTACAGTTTGAATGTTTCAAATTAGAAATAAAAGAGGGGTATCTAAAGGAAATCCATGTGGAATTGGGTGCTGAGAAATTTTTACTTCAAAAAACCTGGATGAGAGATTTTAAAAAATATGGTTATTCCTGTAGAAAAATATCCATTTATGAATCTTTGTTATCAAATGATTCAAGTGTAGCCTTAAGAAATAGGAGTACAAATCTTTGGAATTCAATTAGGGTATTGACTTGATCACTGTCAAAGAAGAAAGGGATCCCCAAAACTGACTGTAGAGAAAGCTGGAATTTGGGTATATAGGTAGGTAAACCCGGGAACACTTTTGTAAAAACAAATGATATACTGATAATTAAAATTGCCTCCTTAGGATTAAGGTCAGTTTCAGACTTAACTCAGAGAAAACTATGTTGGAAATAGCTCAAATATCTGAAAGTGACTCTAGTTTCATAAGATTAAATGCAAGCAATAAGCTTAACTGTAATATAAATTTTTAAATATACATCCTCATGTATATATTTATTATGAACTCACAGTACTGGACTTATGTTTACTTTTTTCTAACTTTTCTGACTATATTATCAACATAGTATTTGAAAAGCAAAGGGAAAAATTTAAACTAGTGATGACTCTCCTAGAATTACAATTAAATGTCGAATGCATATAATCATTTAATTTAGAGAAATGCTGGTTTCTGTAAGCCAAATGAATCATTGTTTACCTAAAACTTATAGCTATTATGCCAAAGAAAGCTACCAGGAAATACAATTATTATCCTAAAATTTCACTGGAAAACTATTTTTTTAAATAAATATAAATATATATTTGTGTGTATACATATGTTTGTATAAATCTTTAGCTCAATCATGGAGGAAGTCTAAGGTTTATACTTATTGGGTCATAATTTCATGTAATTTAAGTTTATTATAAATTGCCACTTTAATGCATTTTGAAACACTTTGGATGCAGTTGGCTTTGGCTATTAGGCCTTTATTTTCCTCTGAAGTAAACATTAAAGATTGAGAAAATGGCTTTGTTATTAAAAATTATATGCTATCCAGTTGTGACACAATATTTGAATTATATTTTAGATCTATTCTCCAAATACAAAGAATATGACACTATCACATTTATTTATGATATGATGTATACATTAAATGAAGTGGAAAAACTCTCAACTAGCTTAGCTAACGTTATGTAATGGAAATAAGGCACCAAGCCAGAAAAATAATGCAAAATAAATACAACACATTTAGAAAATGGATCTTTGATCAAGTGCTAAAAGCAGACATTTGAATTTTTTCAAGGAAAACAAAACTGAGTTTAGATGGTTCAGAATGCATTTACCCTGTGACTTACTTTATAACTTAAAATCATTTGAGGGTTATTCATGACAGAATCCATGTCCATAACAAAATTGAAAGTCTAAAATTTGGCTTTTCCCTGCTTAAATTCTTCAATACGTATTTTTTTGGCACTTACTTATTGCTATATCCTATGATTGACTCATTCCACATATAATACATGATAGGTAGACATTGTTATCCCAATTTCATAAAAAAAATGAGTCTCAGAGAAATTGGGTAACAGTCACAAGGTAACACATTTAATAAATGATAAGAGTTGGAATTTCAGTGTAGGATTTTGGGGCTTCAAATTCTCTCTGCCAAACTACTTATCTGTTTAGTATCACATATTACTATTTTCATTCCCAACTCACTTTCCATTAAAGCAATATAAAACTACACTAGCTTTCTTAAAATCTCATGTTCTTTCATATCTTCCTCTCTGTATACTTTTTCCTTTTTTTGTTTATGTTGAAGTCCCTTCTCCTTTTAAGTACCTGACAAATTCTATTTTTCCTCAGAGTATCATCAGGTTGTAGATTCCCAATAAACTTCTTCTGATCACCACACTTCTCCTCTAAGGGGTATTTGCTCTGTATTTAACCTCTGTGCCTTCTTTGTTATCTATACCTTGTATATATGCATCTACTTTTATACATTTACATGTATATCTAAGTTTACTAATAATGTGTTGGCTTTTTCAGAGATTATAAACATTATACTTGTATCTGAATCCCCAGTGTTTGAAACACTTTCTGGCACATTATAGGTGCTGAATAAATGTTAAAGTGAAATAAAGGGCATTAATTTTTTCTGCACAATTCTATTTTTAAGGGAAAGATGTCAAATCTGTGTAAGACAATGAGAATACTATTGTTTTAGAATTCAAATGATTGGAATTATGAGTAGAAATTCAAAAGGTTGAATATTTTATAAAATGATACTAAGCTTGAAATCAGAAGATGTAAATAAGTTCTTGCTTTTTTCATATGCAAGCAGTGGGAACTTAGTCATTTCATTTCTTTCTAAGCTCTAATTATTTCATCAACAGAATGTGACCTGGACAACTCTATAAGATCATATCATTATTTTGGAGAATCAAATGAAAATGAGTGATGCATACAAACACATTTGTAAACTAAAAAACATTATATGTGACCCTCCTACTATTATTTCAGGGAGAGAAAGGGGAGTGATTTAGGAAATTCTAGTGATTTAGAGGAATTGCCATGGACTATCTTAACTGAATTCTTGAGTAAGTCTTCCAAAAATTCAGTGATGAAATTGTCAATGAACTGTGTTTAACCAGAGATGTAGCTGTTAGTGGCATGCTAATGTCTAAATTTAGTCCTCATCTGTATAAGAATTACATCAGAAATTTAAATGAGATGTAGACCCCATGTATGTTAAAGTTATTCCTTCATTTCCAATATTGTCCATCAATAGGTAATGAAATTTTTGAGAAAAGAAAAAAATGTACTTAGAATAATTTAAAATAACCCATATCATCTTCTCTTGTAACACCTAAGAAAACACATATTCAGTTAAATGTGTTCCTTTTCAATGTTCAGCAACTTTCAGAACTTGAATTTTAGCAATTCCAGCCCAAGTTGCTGTCTTATAAAAAGCAGCTTGCCAAAAAGCTGTCTGTGAGATTTTTAACAAATAAATAAGGAGGTAAGAGAAGAGGGGCTCAAGATTTGAAGATCAAGTGTAACTGAAAATGTATCCCCAGCTCAAATATTCAAATTGAGAAGGATAAATAGTGAGATCCCTACTTAGAATTATTCCACTTTGGAATTTTCAGTCTTTAGGAGTTATAAAGAAAGCAGTTAATTGATCTGTCAATCAAATATATACAGCAGGCTTATTTCAAGGTCTAGGTGAGCTAACAGCCATATGTTTTATGAATATATTCTCCTGATTACTGCTTTCTTAGTAGATAGAACCAAACTGTATGCTGGGCCATAGTGGTAGTTCAAAGGGTAAGAGAGAGCACATTGCAGTATAGTGAGGATATGAGAATATATACACTGAGGGAGTAACTGTTACATTTTAATCCAGAGGTAAGCAAGGACTGTCTTAATATCTCTTTAAAAGCAGAAATAATTGAAGATTAGGAAATGATAGAATTCTTAATTGTCATTTACAAGAAAACCCATGATGAAGCTCTACTTTTAGTATACTTAGAAAAATAGTTAATTTTAAAACAAGACATTCATTAAATTTCACAAGGGAACTTGCAGTATACAGATGTAGGTCAAAACAGAAGGGTCTTTTAGGTCAAATGTGAGATTATTTTAAATTAATTCTTGGGACTAAACTGACTTTTGAGTAGTGATTATTTTTTATTTTCATTAGCAATGGTTTTTGAACTTTAATTTCTAAAGTGTGATAAAGCAGGATTTTTACTATGCATTTATAACAAATGCAGGCTCTCTCCTAGCATTATAAATCTCTTAACAGATCTTCCCTTTCATTTAGGATTTCACCAGCTGAATGCTAATATTATCCCTTGTTATGGAAAGGAATATATTGTCGAAGCTTAATTTTTAGGTAAAGTATTCAGTTTAGAATCTAAAATATTGCTAGAAGCTTGAAAACTTATTAGACTAATAACATAACATTGTGTATTTTTGCAAAATCCTGTTTGAGTAATATCAGAAACTTCTATTTTGAGATTATTTATAATCACTTTTATAAGTTAAAACATATATTGATCTAGACTTTTATACAACTCTCTAAAGGGATTTAAAAACATTTTGAATAGTAAAAGAAAATATCCTGGAAAAAAAAAAACAGTGGGAGGAAAACTGAGAATAGAATTTGTGAAAAAAAAAATTGAGCATAAGATTTAAGGAAAGTTCTAGAAAGAATGATTAAAGAAATCATTCTGGAAAAGATGGGTGATCAGTAAACACAAATAAGATTTTATTAAGAATAGACTGAGAATATGACAATTTCTTTGTTTAAAACATTGTGACTAAGAGTAATATACACATTCAACTAAAATATTCATTGGTGCCTATTATCTCTAAACAATTTCTTATATTCTGTGAACGCAGTACTAAAAACAAAAAACACACACAAAAAAACCTAGAAAATCAAATCCTGTCCTAATGGAGCTTATATTCTAAGAAGGGGGAGTAATTGATAAATAGCTAAGTATGTAAAATGTATAAATGAAGAAAGATGAAGTAAAATTTCCTAGGGAATGTCTGGTTGATGGGGTATAATTAAGGTAGGGTAACCTTGGAAGTTCTTTCTGAAAAGAGGATATTTGAGCAAAGAACTGAAGGAAGAAGCTAAGGAATGGCTGTAGCTGTCTAGGAGAAGACCATTCAAAAGGGCTCATACATGTACTTCAACTTGATTTTAGTGATGCCTGTAATAAGATCTCATATAAAATTTAGGTATTTAACATAGATAAATGGTTATAACTACAAATGAAAAATATACTCTCAAAGTGTTTGTTAATGAACTGATGTCAGCTTGTAGTAAAGTGCACACCAAAGATTCTGACCTCCAAACTGTACTCTTCAATGTTTTAGTCAATAATTGGCAGAGAAGATCTTTAAGGCATACTTTTCATACCAGTAGACAAAAACTGTAACGTTAGTCAATCCTGAGTGGATAAATAACACTTCTGAAGAAAACTGGACTTACAGTAATAAAAATAAAATTGGTAGACATGAATATTAGATTGTATTTGGTGAGAAAATTCAATTTTGTAAGTACAAGATTATCGAGACCTGGTTAAACAGAAACTTTATTTAAAATATTTGAAATTTTTAGCATACTACAAGCTTAATGTGCTATTATGTCAGAGTAAAAGAAATATTTATATTAAATTAGGCTCTACTATACTGAAGAAGATAATTCATCCATTATCTTTTGTAGTGTTTATTATATCAGAAACAATATGTTCAGTGTTAAAAGTGATAATTTAAGTGATAATAAAATATTGGTATTAATCTCGAAAAGAACCCTAGAGGAAATCCCTAGAGGAATATGTAAAACTTTAAATGTGGTCTCTAAAAAACACTTAAGACAGATAACAGTCTTGGTTTAGAACTTTGGAAGTATCAATTTCTTCAGTGGTCTTCTTAGATTGGTCAAGAAAGAGATATCATGCCATTTATCTCTGGACATTGCTTTGAACCAATGAATTGGGGCTTGCTGGACAAACCCATTAAGAAAAAGGCTGGGAAAGGTTATTTCTGCATAATTTTTTAACGTAAGGAAAAGATTACTTTGAGGTGATAATTCAAAGAAAAAGCAAGTACATCTGAGTGGAAAATTCTGTAAGAATACTTTAGAGAATAATTTGATTTTTAAAGTAGATATTTTAACTGAACGCATTAGTAAAATAGGAAATTATTACAGAGCCTTGAGGAGTGGCATCCGGTCAAACAATGAGTAACAAATTGAAGAAAAAGAAACTCCCTTGCTGACATCTAATAGCTCAGTTCTCATGTGTTCAAACGGCCACATGGACAGAAACTACAAGCAGGCTGTATGTGTTGAGACTAGTCCCTGGCTGTGACCAGGAAGAAAAGGAAGACTTCAGTCCTGCAATTGTTACCAAGTCCAATCTTGTGCCATTTGCCAAAGACAGGCCAGTAGTTGAGAGACAAGATGTTGGGGCAAGGAGAGCAAGATTATTCAGAAAGCCAGCAAACGAAAAAGATGGTGGACTAGTGTCCTAAAGAACCATCTTAGCTCGGCTGATTTCAAGCTTCTTCTCTGTTAGGGGAAGTGGGAGTAGAAGGAGGAGCAGGTTAGGTGGGTGACTAGAGGCTTCAGACATCCGGGTGCCAGCAAGGGTCCGAGGAGAGGCGAGAAACTGTGCCCTTGGTTGGTTGACTCTCATCAGCCTCTGGTCATGGTGTTCCTATAAACCTTTGACAGGGCAGTCATTATTTTCATACACATTTCCCCATCTCCTCGGGGCAGGCAAGCTTTGGGAAAAGGGGCTATTTGCAGAAATCTCAAACTGCAAACATTCCTTCTGATGTTTAACAAGCTTAAGAGCAGGGTTGCAGGGCTGAGAGAAGCCCTTTTCCTTTTTTTTCCTTCTTTCTTTTGGCCCGAAGGGCTGCTGCTTTAGCAGCAAAGGAGACAAATACAGTATGGAGGCAGAGGTGTGAGACATTTTCACTCTGTTACATAATCAGAAGAAATGGGTTCTGCCAAAAACCTGGTGTCGGGAGGGTTTGACTACTAGGTTATTTCCTAGTCTAGTTTCTGGATTGTAGTGACTTTGTAAATTACCATTTGTTATGCAGATCCCTCTGGTGTCAGATGGTGAGCAGTGGTTCAACGTAAGACCAGGAGGAAAGTGAAATGGAGACGTTTATTACTCACAGGTCCTGGGTGAGGTACAGGGAACACAACCAGGGGCATAGAGGAAGGTCAAGGCAGGGTGCAGGCAGAGAGAGCACAGCAGAACCGGGGGGCACATGCCTTTAATAGGGTCCATGGGTTGAGTGCTTTGGTTTTTCCACTAAGGGTACATTGGTCGGTTTAAACCAAAGAGAGCAGAGTTTTGGTAAGCTTCCGGCGTGGGAGGCTGGGGGTCTTATCTAAAGGGCTCCTAAGAGGAAAGCTTGGGGAGGAAGGGGAGACTGCTTATTACACGGGATCTTGAGGAGAGTCTCATCAAGAATTTACATTTATTTGTGGCTCTGAGCTCACAGGAGGGGCTGGTGCTAATTCAAGGACCTGTAGGCTGCAAAACTAGATGTCTAGGTAGCAATACTATGGAGTGGTTTAGTTAAATTCTCAATACAGATGAACATGTAGCTTGTCTAAATCCTTGATCTCAGCCTTGTGAAACCCTGAGAAAAGGACCCAGCAAAACCAGGCCTGTCTTCCTGACCATGGACACTGAGAGAGAGTAACTCTGTGTTGTTTTAAGCTTCTAAATTTGTGACAATTTGTTATTTTCAACAACAGGAAACAAATACAAACCATCTGCACATTTTGATAGCGGGCTAGTGTAGTGATGGTTAGATAACCTAGGCCACACCACATGGAACTCCACTCCCACAGCCAGACAAAAATTGATTTAGAGATGAACATGTGAATCAAGAGAGTCGGTCCAAAGTTCTCTTTAAGATATTTCTGCTTAGAGCAGATAAAACATTTTCTGCTAAAGCTGTTCATACCAGTTATCATTGTACCTGGAAAAGCAAAAGCAAAAATCCCAAAACAAAAACAAAACAAAACAAAAAACCCAAAGATATTGTTATATTTCCTTTATCTTGTTATATACAAACAGCTGATATTCAGTTGCACATCTTATAATTGCATAGTTTCATTAAAAAAAAAATGATTTACCAAGGAAAGTAGTCATGGCTAATACAAAAACAAAAGATTGGATCTTTTATCCTGTCCTAGCATATCCTTCAGAATTGCTAAATTCTGGCCAAGTATAACTATATGCCATTTCCCAAGCTCATCACTTGCACTTGACTTCTGTATCATTGGTCACAGTGTTCCTTACACTGCAGTGCACGTCCCTGCGTACATTTCCCTTGACTTTTTATATCCAGTTCCTATCCATTATTCAATGACCAGAGTTGAAATTGCCTGTCACTAGAATATCTTTGCTAAAAATTTCAAAATCCTAGAATAATTTTACCTTGGCCATGCAAATTAAGTCACTGTTTTAGAATTTAGTAAAAATATCTCTGTGGCTTAGTACATGGTCATTTTAAAAATATTTCCTCCAGGCTTATTTGAAATGAATGTATATTCTGTTTATAGGGTTTGCTTTTTTCAAAATCACTTTTAACTAAAGAAATGTTTATAGACTTTCAGTTCTGATGTAAATATTTATTGCCATTACATTTTAAAAATATTTCTAATGGTATTTTTAAAGGGATTAAATATAAAATGTGGAAACATGTCCTTAGAAGTATATTTTAATCAAGCATAATGTTACCATCTTCCGTTTTGAGAATGAAGAGTCTAACATACACTGTGCCACTAGAATGGGATGTAAAAGACTTCTTCTAAGTTTGGCTAATCACTACACTACACTCTTGAATCAGAATATTCTAGTACCAAGATCCTGGGACACTGGTATTTAACAGTGTAATAGCAGAGTTCTGATTAAGACATTGAATTTGGCAGGTGTGACATATAGCCAACAATCATGCATCTCATCCCATACTCTAGTTAATATTAATAGTTTCATACTTTAGGGATGAAGCAGAAATCTGTATGATGGTAAAATCTTTCTGAAGCTGGGATGTCATCTGATATACCTTGAGGTACTTGTCTTCTCAGCCATGCCCCGGCAATAAGCATGCAGTTTTTACTCAGCACATCGTGGGCACCTAAAATAAAAACAAACTAAGGAAGCAAGCAGTATGAACAGCTCAGATCTGAGTAGCTTAGTAAAACACCTGCCACTTGGTGGCAGTTTGTGGGACTTGCCGTGAAGGTAACAGTAACAAGGAATGAATTTGCTGAGGAACAGGAGGGAAAATAAGTTATGATGGAATGACAGCTTCTCTATGTGCACGCTTACTGACAGTTTTAAAATCAACTTTTACGAACTTACACACGTCACTTTACTGTGATGTACAAGGGCAGGAACTTTGCAGATAGTGTTCACCCATCCATCCTCAGCATCTGTTTCTAACATATATTAGGCCCTTGATAAATATTGATTAAATGATTAATTGCCAATCATTATATCAGTTAATGGAAGTACAAATTTAGGGATAATTTGCCAAAAAATGTTTCTTTTTTGTTACGTGAATTTCTGGGTGTCATTTACAGGAACAAAATCCAGTAGTAAATTGGAAGAGTACTTTCTTTTATTTAGATGTAAAAACTCTAGGTTTATATTAAGAAAGGTTCCCTTCTCACCCCAAATTCTGGTTGTTTTATATCTATGTTCCACTTAATTTTCAAACATAACAGCTTCAATGCTAAGGTCATCTTTTACTCAGAATGAATCACTCCTCTTGTCCTCCTCATTCTATTATAGGCACTATGATTGTTGTAGCCATCAAGTCCTGCAAACTGATGACAGTTTTCAAATGTCTTCTTGCTCTATCATATCCATTTAATTGTCTTAGACCTTAAGGACACCTGTTAACCACATTTATTTTGATGACACAATTAGACGTGGTGGAGCTCAGTATACAGAGGGAGAGATGGTGAGTCACTTCCCCAAGGGAGGTTAAATAGCCATTATTCAGGCCCAGATCCATTCTCAATTCCCCCATTATCTCTTTCTATAGTACACTCTCATATTTTACTTATTTTCTGATACCCAATAATACATATAATTTTCTGTATTTCAATTTTATATATTTTATGTGTTGTTGAATTGTTTCACTGTGCTTTTCATGTTTCCCTTGTTATATAGTAAGCCCTTTGCTATATCAGACTAAGGCTGTATCTCTCTACCCTGAAAGATAGTCCTTCTGGCCACCTCTTTAAGGTAAATATTTGGGGGATTTACTTTTTATTATGTTCTTTTTTAACACTTCCTTTCTGGGTAATTGACATTTTAATTTAGAAGCAGTCTTATGTCCATAGAGAAATCCCTAGTAGAATTTTGCAAGATTGTATTTTAAGTTTGTCCAGTGCAGTGGATTTGACTATCAAGCACAGTTCTAGCTAGTAAACTGAGGAACATTACCAGTAATCCTCGTGAACTCACAGTCAAGGTGAAAGGATATCCAAGAAAATAACACTTCGAAGGAAATCTGATAGAGATATGTAACAGGTCCTATGATGGAGTAACAAACCTAATGTGGAGAATTCCTCAAAATCTTTTTTTGGGGGAAGAGGGCTCATATTTTTATTGAGTAAATTCACATAACATTTGCCACCTTAACCATTTAAATTGTACAACTCAGTGGTACGTGGTATATTCACAGTGTTGTGTGAATATCACCACTCTTTAATTCCAGAAGATTTTACTCACCATCAAAAGAGCCCCATACCCATTAAGGAGTCACTCAGTATTTTCCCTTGCCTTTTTCCCCAGAAACCATTAATCCGTTTTTTTGTTTCAATGGATTTTTCTTTTCTGGACATTTCCTACAAATTGAAACATACAGGTAGATTTGTCTTTTTCTAGTAAGTGCAATTGTTGGGCTTCCTTAGGGACAATTTCAGTTTATTGCTTTTTACTCCTATTTATAGGTCATACTTTCTTGTTTATTTTTATGTATCATATTTCTTGTTGAAAACAACATTTTTGATATAATAACTTGACAACTCTGGAAATCAGATTATCCCCCTTTTCCTCTCCCAGGGTTTTCTGTTATTTCTTGTTGCAGCTATTGTTTATTTATTTTGTGACTTTTCTGAATGAATTTGTAAAGTCTTTATTATTTGCCATGTGTGGCCACTAATGTCTCTATTCTGTTAGTTTAGTGGTGAGCTAGATCTGCTAAAACCCTTGGAAACAATAAACTCCTCGTCTTTGCTGATGGACTCCATGTGCATGTTGTGCATGCCTTCAGCACTCAGCCAGGCATTTTGCAACTCTGCCTTAGCCTTTGCTTCCTCCCTATGAAGAGCCTTGAAGTTTAGCCAGAGGTCAGCACTTGGGGCCTTCTTTGTTCTTTCTTCAGCACTGCTCTGGGAATTCACATGGCCTTGTAGATTTCCAGGGATATGTTGGAGCTTTTAAAGAAACTTATTATCCAAAGCATCTCATTCCCCAACCATTTTTCCCAAAGTTTTTCATTGGTCAGTGGTTTTCTCCAAGTGTTGTCCATCATCCCAGATAGCAAAGACTAATATGTCTCCCTGTATATGTTTTTGACAAATGCCACCAATAACTGCCTCAGCACTGGGAGAGTTTCAAGGTAGGTGAGATAAAGGCAACCCTTTTGAGCTAGTTTTCTAGGGAACAACTAGACAGCTCAAAACAAACAACTGCAATTCATTGCAAATGAAGGCCATTCTGTTCCCTCTGGTACTGGTACCTGTACAGAGGTTGTAACTTAACTGGAGAATATGAAGTAGAAACGGGGTAACTTAAAATGCCATAAAGCTCTGTGTTCTTACTGAGATTTAGATGTTTCTTCTTAAGCATTACTGTCATTACTGTAAGCTTTAGGTGAATTTCCAGAGTTCCAAAAATGTTGATCTGTCAATTTTTATAAGCTTTTTCATTGCTTTTATGGAAGGATGAACTTTTGGATTTCTTTACTCTGCCGGTTTCACTGACAACACTAGAAAAACTTTTAAGATGATGTTACAACGAAGCTGGGTTTGAAAGAGCCATTAGGAATTAGCCAGAAAAGGTAAGAGAACAAACCAGATAGAAAAAGCTTGTGAAAAGGCCCAGAAACACAAGCAGGAGACTAGTGTGTGCTGGAAAATGCCCTGAGGTCAGCAGGATTGAATTATAATATGCAATTAAAAGTAAGAAGACATGCGTTTTACAGGAGATAGGATGGAGACTCAGAGCTCCTTATGCCACAATACAATAGTTGGAGTTAATTTGGGCAATGTGGACTGAATTAGAGCATATTTGTTAAATTAATCATTTCTGTGGACATTATGGAGGGTGGAGATTTTGAGAATGAATTTAGGCAAGGAATCTAGTAAAGAAACTAATGTAAAAATCAATAGCATAAGGTATAATGACCTCAACTGAGGATGTGATGTTGAAATGGAGAGGCGAGAGTGCTTAGATATTTAATATTTAGAGAGGGAGATACTTAGGAGTTACAAATATTAAAGCTTACAAATGTAATTCTGCAGCGATCTCTGTGCGTGGGAGGAAGGAAGGAAAGGCAATGTGGCAGGGGAGGCAAGGGAAATGTCTAGAACGTTACTGATGTTTTGGCATTGGAAGAGTGGGAGGATACTGGTACCATTCACTGAAATCAGAATGCTGAACATGAGGTAAATTTGAAAACAGAAAGGAAAGCTAGATGAATTCATCATCACATTAAGTGATTAAGTTTTTCATGAAACATTCAACAGAGATATTCAACAGACATTTGGAGACACAGATTGATGCTCAAGAGGGAATTTGGAGTTGCCGATACAGATTCTGAACAGCCAAAGGCATATGCATATATAAGTGATAAAATAATCTATGGATATAAATGAAGTTATTCGAAACAAAGGTGTACTGGGAGAAGATGGTTAAGGTTACCCCAAGGATTCTTTAACTATTAAATAGACAATTTATTATTAGTATTCCTAGGCAAATTCCTAGGCAAATAAAAATCAATGAAAAGGTGATTGACACTAAGGCATGAAAGTTTTACCAGCCTTTCTTAGATGTGCAACATAACTTTATAACTCGTGAACTTTTCATATAGTAATACTGAAAATTTTCTGATAGAAGTCTAAATCTGGAGGGAGACCGTTGTTTCAATAGTTTAGAATCCAAAGTTATCATTTATATTATAAAACAACTTCTTTTGGGATAAACATTTTTTTTTAATCTAGGTCATCATATGAATTTAATTTTTAATATTGTAAGCTGCAAGAAAAAATAAACTTGTCTAAGAAAACAAGAGAGTTCCAAATTATAATCAGGGCAAAATAACCTGCTCTTGGGAATCTTAGGTATAGTCAAATCACCAAAGACTAGCCTTATTTCCAGCTTTAATCTGTCCTCATATTAGAGGTTAACAAATAATAACATCCTAAGACATAGTCCATGGTTTGGCATATAATTGCTGTCTTTCTATTTAAGTGTTCAGTTATTTGTGGAGAAGGACTGGATCCACTCCTTCTTAGCCATGTGACCTTGCACAATTACCTATCTGTGACTTATTTTCCTCTTCTTTTCATAAGATAACAATTGCTAGCTTATAATTTTAATTTTTTAGATTAAAATAATCATGATTAAATGAAGTAATACATTTATAATACAAAACATATTTGAAAACAAACACAAAATATTATGTATTCGAAGACACAGACAGTATTTGTATTACTTTTAAATGAAGATTGCAATATTCAAAATCACTGTTCAAAATGAGCAATATCTGAATTCCTAATGAACAGTTAACATAGTTATTCAGAAAAGGATTATCCATATAAGTAGCTCCTTTCACACAGAGAAAATTTACAGTAAGCATTTTGTATCTGGTAGTGTGTGTGAGGGGCAACAAATCTTTCTACAAGGACACAGATAGCAAATATTCTTAGGCTTTGCAGTCCATGCCATCTTTCTTAACTACTGAAATCTGTCCTTGTGATGACAAAACAGTCATAGACAATACATAAAGAAATGAGTATGGCTGTGTTAATTTAAAAAAAGACAATGTACAGACACTAAAATCTGATTTCCTATCATTTTCATAGGTTCACACAATATTGTACTTTTGATTTTTTTCAATATCGGGGATAAAAAAGTACTTTCTTAGCTCACCATTGCAAAACACACAAAAACAGGCAGAAGGGCACATTAAGCATTTAGGCTGCAGTTTGCTGACCTGGGTTTAGAACCTGAAATCTCAAAGTGTGTATATATTAGCAGCATATACAAAGGCTATGGTCGAGTTCTCTGGATTCAGTGTCATATTTCCCCTTCATCTTTCTAAACCTTATACTTGATACTGAATACAGGGCTTTTTTTTTTTTGGTTCTTACTGTGTTTCATAGGCTCAAAAAAAAAGGGTTTCTGGAATGACTGCATACATGCATAGCTGAATGAAAATATTAATACCATATTCTGACAGGGCACTAGAAAGGATCAAAAATCAAATGACTCAGTTTTCTTTTTCCCTAACATTTCTATGTAGCTGTAGGACCCCGATTTCTTCATTGGTATTGACCTGACCAACAATGTGTAAGGATAACCAGTCTTTAAAATTCCATACCCATTTCAGTGGTTCACAAAGGAGCATTGTAACAGAGTTTCTCACAGGGTTAGAATAAATAAAGCATATTATTGATTCTATGATTACAAAAGATTAGGCATTTAAAGATTCAAGTGTTTTATAACTATAAGGCAGAATTGTTATACATATGCCATTACTCAATAAGTATATGTGAATAAAAACAAGATAATTGTATTGATTTTAGATACATAATACTGTCCTAAACATTTAAACACTGGTTTTCCCGAGATCATGTAGTTGTGTTAACTTTTCCAGATATTTAATTCTTCTGTTGCTAATAGTTTGACAAATCTTGATGTATTATAAAGCATCATGTATTATAATAGCATAGTAGTTAATATCAGAGAATATGCAATTAAACAAAATAAATACAGATCTTAGATCCACTCCTTAGTCACGTGACCTTGCACAATTTACTTATCTGTGACTTATTTTCCTCTTCTTTTCATAAGATAACAATTGCTAGCTCATAAGATGTTAATATTTAAAAGTGTTATTATGTACATATTGTTCATAACAGTTTCTGTTTCATTTTAAGTACTTAATATGTGTGAGCTTTATTTTAATTTAGTCGATAAATTATTGACATAAACATGCTTATTTTTAGTTATCTGTTTTAACTTCTTGAGCAAGTATGAGAGAAAATAATTTGGAGCCATTGAAGAAGATTCCAGACAAATTGGTTAATGCATTAAGAATATCTTTTCATCATACAACTAACCTATCAGATCTCCAGGAAACTTCCTACCAGCAGAGAGCAGCTAAAGCACTACAGAATTTTGTCCTAAATTGCAGAAGAAACATATTCGTTTTACTTTTAGAAGGATATACTCCTACTCATCCATAGGCATGCATTTACTTGTATCAAGTTTTTCTACTTTCAAATATTTTGTTATAAGGCCCATGTTTCCTTTTGATGTGACTAAATCCCCTTTGGATGAATGCTTCCTCGTCCTTGACTTTGGAACCTATTACTGAGAAAGTTATTTATAAAACTGTGAATCATCTTATGGTCACTACAGATAGAATATATAGTAGATATAATCATAAGTAGACAGAAATAAGCTAAGACGTCAAAATGAAGCTAAAGGGGAAAAATTAGGTTTTCATTAGCAATTATTGCATTATATCTTACCTTTTTTGATGAAGTTTCATTATAACGAAATGTACTGTTTGTATGGAACTTTCCAGAATAGGCTTCTCAGTAAAAAGCAAATAGTCTCCAAATATTTTCACACACAGCTGGGTGGGCTTGGTTGTGGTTTGACAGTTTGTTACTATATGTGTTGCCATTGTTCTTTAGTGATTGTGTCTCTTGGTGAATAAAATGTTTAGCAGGGGCTGGTTTTCAGTGTCTATACCATCTTCAAGGTAAACTTTGTTCAGCATCCTAAAATTGCTTTCTAATTTATAATTTTGGGAATGCCAGTCCATACATTCCAAAACTAACCAACTTCTTATTAAAGGCAATATTGAATTATATTAATTAATTACTATTTAATAGCAGCAGAGATAAATTTGACAAAATGTCTTATTTTTGTGAGAGCATATGTGTACATTTCCCTATCTAAGAACTATTAATTAATAATTGCTTACCTGTACTTAGATGCTACATTCATATCACTTGCCTGCCTCCCTCTAGCTCCCAAATAACCTTATTCTTATTCCAGCACTTCTTTTTATGTTCTCAGGAATTGATATGTATACCTAAAACTATATTATTTAGTTCTCATAATTTTTGTAACTTTAAAAAAATTACCACCATAACATGCATTGTCTTATTTTTACTTATTTTACTCATCATTATTTCTCAATCATATCCATATTGTTACACATCTGAAACATACATATGTGTATCATAGTGTTTGATTTTTCCATTTTTGTTTTAAAAATATTTGTTAATTTGTTTATTTGATTGGTTAGTTTTGTTAAGGGATATACTACTCAGTTTGCTAGAAAAACATTCAAATAAGATCATGTATGCATTTCATCTAGAGAGAAATTTTATTTAAAAATAACATCTCACGATGCTTATTTACTCAAAATTTCTACCCAAGAAACCATTATGTAGTTTGACCTTTTTTGGCTATTTGCAGCTAGATTCATCAAGGTAAAGTGAGTTCTAATTTAGTTTTAAAGATGCTATATTTAGTACAAATAAATGAAAAAAATCCCAAGATCAATTTTAGGAAATATCCTGAAGTCCACATTTCTTCCTTATTGAGTTATATAGAAATGCCCATTGTCATAGATAACCAAAATTCTTCTTGGTTGATGTAGTTAGTATTTTCAGTGGGAAGAGAATAATGCAAACCTAAAAAATGTAGTTTTTAGGTTAAATATTAAAATAAAATTTAATATTCACTATACCAACTTCATTAAGTATTACTTAAAAAGGTTTAGTAATAACATAATTATTTCTCTTAATTTGCATCTGATGCCTTAATATAAGATAATGCTTGGCTCAGACACATGGCCCATGGAACCATGTAGTCTTTTGCCACCCTAAGTCCAATGACAGATGTTCATAAATACTGTATGTCTCAAATTTTAGGGTGCATAAATAATATCTGAGTGATTTTCTTAAAAGAGCAAATGTTCACGTGCCTCAATCTCAGAGATTCCTTTTCAGTAGCTCTCGTTTAGGCCTGAAGTTTGGATTTTTGAAAGTCAAGCTAGATACTTTCAATGCCGATTTTCCATGCATCCTACTTTGAAACCCACCATGACTAGTTTCTTCCCTGGACTTGCTATAGTTGTACATTTTGTGCAAAATGAAGTACACAGTTCAGTATTGCAAACCCTTTTCCTGATAAGGAAACAACATAATTTTATCAATGGTCAGAACATAGGGTTTATATTGTTTTTATTCTCTTTGGATATTAATTAAATTTTATTTTGTAAGCCAAATATTAGGCATAATAAGGATGAAGGAATAATCTAAATGTCTTTCACATCTTTCTTACATGTCAAATTATATTTGGTATTCTCCTTTTATAGCTTATTTTTTTATTGTTTGTGTTTTATTACTCCATATATCTACTAGTTTTATGCAGATCATTCACATTGAGTTTTTTTTAATTAAAGTATTATTGCTGAGTACCTAGAGCATACCATGTATGGTCCTTGAGCTACTGGGATTGAAGCAAGAAACAAAGTCCTCTCTCTGAGTAAACTCTGTGATTACTATCTAGTGGGGAGAGGAGAAAGGCTATAAATATAAATTACTACCCTTCAGGTAGTCATAGGTATTTTAGGGAAAAATAGGGCACTGTTGTTAGGATCACAAGTAGTGCAAAGGAGTAGCTATTTTATGTAGAGTTACCAGAAAGGACTCTCAAGGAAGTGAAATTTTAGCAGATACTTGAAAGAAGGGAGGACAACATCTGTAAGAAAATACTGGGGTCCACGGAGTAGTAACTGTTAGCCTTTGAAGCAGACAGGAGCTTAACAATGAAGATCGTTAGAGAACATTGTGAAAGTAGCAGAGCTAAAGTGAAAGTGGAAAAAAAATGAAGCTAGTGCCCTATCTGGTGGCCTTGCTTTGACTTAATGTATGTTAGAGGGGAAGCTGCCCAATTATTTTTTATCAGAAATGCAAAATTATCTGATCTTTCTTGTTAGTGGATGGAGGATAGACCAGCGAGGTCATGGGCAAAAGCAGGAACGCTGGTTTGGAAACTATTGCAAAGACTTAGGTAAGAGTTGACAGCACCTTAGACCAGGGAGGCTGTGGTGGTGATTTTGAGAAATAGCTGGATTCTGGATTTATTTTCAAGGTAGATTTGATAGGAATTGCTGATGAATCAGATGGGAAGTGTGAAAGAGGTGAGTCAAAAGTAACCGAAAAATTTGGGCTTGAGAAACCGAAAGAATAGATTTCTAGTCACTGAGAAATATAAGATTGCAATAGGAAGGTGTTGAATGTAGATAAAAATTGTGTACCTGTTGAAATACCCATTAAATATCTAAGTGGACATGACTATGACAAGTTCTTCTGACTTGCCCATATTATGTTTGTTATTTACCACTTAAAATTTGTCCAACCATTAAATACATGGTCTTAAGCCTGGATTCTGAAGTAATCTTTAAATTCTGCTTCCAAATAAATTCATATTAATTCCCGCCTTTTGTTTTTGTTTCTACTAAGCTCTCTACCAATAAAAAAACAAAACTTCTACTCCTCGTTCTTTCTTACCTTTTTCTACACTGACACACTCACACACACTCCTTTTCCCACATACCACACACCTCAACACTTACACATACCTAAACACACACTCTTCCTCATATGCGTTAAACTATCTTTAGTAACAATTTCTTTTTGTTCATAAGTAGATAATAGTATTTTGTGCAAGTTAATTTACTCCATTAAAGCTCAATGAAATAGATGTGTAGTTATGGAAAGTAGGATTCAAATTATGTATATAGTTGTATTCAATTGTTGAAATAAAAAAGGGAAAGCAGGTGCCAACTTGGAATTTGGGAATTTTTCTTCACAGTATAGATTTATATTTCTCATTCCCATCTTTATAAAAAACAAACACAGTTTAGCCTAATGTTCAGAGACCAGATGTAAGTACATTTTGCCTTAATGATGAAAGGGAATAGAGATAATTCTGTATAAGTCAACATAATATGGATACCAAAATGTTTGGCTTGTAAGAAGAGCAAAATCTTTGCTAGCTAAGTAGTAATAGTATTCATAGACACCTACTACACTCAAGACATTTTGCTGAGGGCTTTATGTGAATTATCTTATTAAATTCTCACATAAATCCTGTGAGGCTGATTCCATTATCATTCATCTCCTGGATTATTAGAAAATGAAGGCACTAAACAATTAAACTGGAACATGGTAACACAGTGTTAATAGGTACAGCTCGAACATAATCCTGCCTCTATTTCATTCCATCATTTGTTTTTAAAAGCAATAACCTATTTTTAAAAAAGTTTAAGGGAATAAAACGATAGTTTGGTCTGTGCAGTTTTGATGTAATAGCTTTATGTGAAAGAACACAATAAACCAGGCTTGTTTGGATTGTTAGTAACTGGGCAAGGGGTTGGCATCTCTGGGAGTGTCATTTGCCAATTGGACCAGTAGTTGGCACATTTTACTTTCCAGGATAATTTAGACCCAACTCAGCCTCTATTTTACCATCAGAACAAGGCTAGACAAATAACCAGACTAACAGTTTCTTAGGGTCGATCTATTAAAGAATATAATTTATTAGTCTTAAAATAATATTTCCCCATTCTGGTTTTCATTTAGTTGTAGAAAATGCCAAGCTCTTATACCTCAAAGACCTTGGGTCTTTGCACGTGGTCTAGCTTTGAAGATGCTCTTGGTTATTTCCAAATATTTGTAAGTTTTCTAAACTCAACTATCATATCATCAGAGACAAATTTTCCAACCACCTGATCAAGAAATTGCCTCTTACCCACCATGTACATGGGTGTTATGCTTTTTTAATCATGGTCTTGTGTTTACTGCCCTCACAGTACTGTACCTGTTATTTATAAATTTATTTCCTTGTGTACTTGTTGATTGTATGTCTCCCTCTCTAAAATGTAAGCTTATTTCACTTTATAACATGTAACAATTGCCTATCAGAGCATCCTGCTATCATGGATGATTAATAATTACTTATTAAGCTAATGAATCAATAGTGCCACTACTCTCATAATTTTTCCTCACTTTTCAGTACCTGGTTTTAAAGAGTACTTACTTTGACATATGTGGGTGAGAATGTGAGAGCTTAAACAGGCTTTCTACAAATTTTTAGTCCAATAATCATTTGCTGCAAATAGATTTGGAGTTTGTGCCAAAATCATACCAAATTGCCAGTTAAAAATCTTTCCTAAAAGTTTCATCATCACCTTACACTCTGAGTAATTAAAACAAGACCTGCCATATGGAAACCAATAGATTCTTCTATTTAATAAACTTGCTTCTGTCACTCATTTACTAAGCCTAAAATCTCAACACCTAACTTCATCTCTGAGTCCTCTTTATTCTTTCCCCTAAAACCCATGTCATCACAGAGATCTTTACCCATTCATTTATCTGCAAATCTCTTACTGAGTACGAAATATGCATAATGTCCTAGGGTTTTAATCAAATCTTAGGCATGGATAAGTTTTAACAGTTGAGGCTCATCTGTATAAAGGGAATGCTATTGTCTGGTTCTTACTGGTCTTAGGAAAATTACATAATGATGAAGACTAGATCTTTGGGATTTGACAGACGGTTACAGTTCTGCCTTTTCTACTTACCATATTAGGTCTCTGGGTAATATTCCTGAATATTGTAAACCTGAAATAGACAACATCTACTTCATGTACATCTAGAGTGAAAGGTGCACTTCCTCTTACACAATAGAAGCTAAATAAATGGTAGCTGCTAAAGTGCTTTGTGACTCAAAGGAAAAGTTGTACATACAAATATGAATACAATAGCAAAGTTACATGCATAGTAATAAGACCTAATAATCATAGAGTGGTCACAAATGAGGGCAGTAGGCAGTTCTGAGGGAGGGGTTCTCTACAAGATGAAACAATTAAACTGAATTTTGAAAGGTAAATAGGTTTCCCCTGATGGATATGGGTAAAAATGTATTCTCTGAAGAGTATCTGTGGTAGGGAATGAGAAACAATGAGAAATGGTAGGGTGATCTTAGACTGAATAGCAGTTTCTCAGTCTGAATTGAACATTTATGTACATACAGAAGAAGAAAAAGCAGGTAGTGAATATGCTTTAAAATGAAGATAGGGACCAATCATGAAGGACCTTATGTGGCATAATAAATATGATTTGATTTCTACTGAAAAATTTAGTGGAAAGCAGTTGAAGGACTTAAACAAGGGAATCATCCAATCTTTGGAAAGCTTTAGCGATACTGTGATTTATTAAAAAAAAAAGACATATTGGTCTTTGTCACCTTTTCCATCACATAGGCCCTGAAACAGCTAAAATTTTCGTAAGTGATGAGAGCTAAAAAAGTGTCCTTTGTTATGTTAATGAACCAACTGTGCTGCTTCAAGAACCAGTCCTGTGCTCAGAGGGTTACCTTGGCCATATGTATCTCTTCTAGCTGGCTGTTCCTAGGTTATATCCTTTTATAATAAACCAGTAATCTAGTAGGTAAAATGTTTCTCCCAGTTCTGTGACTGCTCTGGCGAATCAATTAAACCCAAGGACGGGGTCAGTGGAACATCCGATCCATAACAGTCGGTCAGAAACACAGGTGACAACCTGGGTTTTCACCTGGCATCTCTAGTGGGATGGGAAATGGGCAGTCTTAGGACTGACCACTTAACCTGGTGCTATCTTCAGGTAGATAGTATGAGAACTGAACTGAATTGTTGGACACCCAGCTGTTACCCAAGAATTATTGGTGGTGTGAAAAAGAGTGCTCCAGGATGTGGTGACAATAGATGTAAAGGTCTGGGGAAAAAAATGAGGACAGATTTGAGGAATGAGATGTCATGTTTGACAAAAGCAGATTAAATGAAGCATATAGTGGTAGGAAATTAACTTGGGGAGGTAAGCACAGCAAAATTATGTAGAATGTTTTTATCAGGTTTAATTTGGATCTTATATCAAGAGTTATGGGAAGCTATTTAGGTTTGAGCAATGGAATAAGAAAGATTTAATCTGTATTTTAGCAAGATTTAACTTATATTTAATTTATATCTATCATCCTGAATGCCATGTCATTATAAAATTTGAAGAAGAAGTACCAGTTAAGGGAAATGGAAGTATAACAAATCTGAAATGACTTGTAATACATTGGTTAAACTTGGTATGTTTTGAAATCAGAGATGATGGAAGTTTCTGGTAGATGGAGTATAAGAAAATTGGAGTCAAGAATGAAACATAATTTTGCACTGTGTGCTTAGGTGAACTGATGTGCCATTATTACCATAGGTAGAACTAAATTGGGCCATGGAATGAAGAGGGCTGTTTATTTAGAATGGCCACATTTATCATCCAAATCAAGATTGCTTTGAGATGGAATGGGAACATACTAATAATTATGCAGAGACAATAAGATTATACGTGGACATGAAGATCATCCTGGTAAACTGGAACTCCTTGTCACCCATTTTAGGTATTTGAAAAGGTTATTAGATACTATTAGATACTTATATCTAATAGATATTCATATCTAATAAATTAAAAAAAGGCTTATTAGATATTCAGTTGTAGAAGACAAGTTGGGAGTTTAATAAAGGAGTCCAGTGGTCTGTGGGGAGATTAGATAGTGATATGGTGTTAGAAGTCATTAGTGAATGAATGATCTGTAAAACCAGGAACATGAGAATAAGTATTTATCACCAAGAGAATTAATACATAGAATAAAAATGATCCAAGAAAGAGCTCTGAGTAAGTCCAGGTTTTAGAATTTAAGAAGAAAAACACAGTAGCATAAAGAAGACTAACATAATTAGCAGAGAAAATGGCACAGTGTGAGCTCCATAGGAGCAGAGAATTTTGTTTGGCTTACTGATATATATTCTACTTGACATATAATAGGCACTCAATAAATATTTGTTGTATTAAATATTTTATACAAAAACTTTTGGCTGCAAATAAATTATTTAATTTGGTTGTGGGAACCCATAAAATGGATGAAACATCAATAAATGCCCCCTTTACAGTCTTCCTGATACTCTATTATCTGGGCTACTGAAATATTCATTAGGCACACTGCAAATAAGACAGTAAATCATTAGTGTCAGCAGTCATTTTGCACGTGGCCAGTAAAACAAAATAAATAAAACCTTTTAATTGGCTACTTCAGAACCCAGCCATAAAGATAAAATACTACCAGTGAGTCTGATATTTTCCTTAATATTTATGGGTATAATTTACATATAATAAAATGAAAAGGTCCTACAATTTTACTTTGCTTGCTTTTGAAATTGTGTATCACTACTACCATCATCTAAAATTAGATACAGAATATTTCCCCCATCACAGGAAGTTCCCAAATGTTTCTTTCTAATCCTTCTGTATCCCTACTCCCCAAAGAAACTACTTTCTGATTTATTTTATGAATTACTTTGTTTTTTCTTGGATTTTCTACAAATAAAATAATGGTGTATGAGTAAATACAGTTTAAGTCTGTTATCTGTTGCTCAATCTAATGCTTTCTTAAGTGCTGATATTATACATTTCTTTCTTTTTATTCTTGTTATCAGACTGAAGAAGTACATTCTGACTCCTTAATTGCTGAGAGTTTTTATTATAGATGCATGTAGAATATCATCAAACATTTTCTTCATTTATGAGATGATCATATACTTTTCTCCTTTCTATTCTAAATGCAGTTAATTAAATTGATTTTCAAATGTAAAATCAGTTATTCATTATTGAGATAAGTCACTTGGTTATGAGGTATTGTCCTTGTGTATCACTGGATACAATTTGTTAGTATTTTGTTAAGGAATTTTGAATGTATGGTGAGAAATTATTCTGTGCTTTCGTTTTATAATATTTTGATCAGCTTTTTATAGTAGGTTATTCTGGCCTCATAATGTGAGTTGGGAATTATTCTAAAGTGTTGCATTATCTGAAAGAGTTTGTAACTTTTTTTTTCCTTAAAGGCCTCAAACAATTCACCAGTAAAGCTATCTAGGCCTAGGTTTTCTTCATAGGTTTTTTATTTTGTTTTCAACTATGTTGATCATATAGAGCTATTTATATTTCTTATTTTGTTTTTGGATACTTTTAGTAAGTTGGATTTTATTTTATTTCTGTTTTACATAAAAAGTATTTGTGTTTGATGTAAATTTTCAAATGTATCAGCACTATGTTGTTCATATATTTCTTTTGATATTTTTTAGTGTTCTCTCCTTGATTTGTCTTACAAGGAATTTGTTAATTGCATTAATATTAAAAAAAAACAGTGATATTTACTTCCTATCCTTGGAGATAGTGCAAGCTTGCATAATGATGGCTCCTAGAATCATATTAAAAGAAATAAGTGAGGTGGGTATGCCAGTAATGAGCATATTAAAGTGAATGCACTATACACTGTTGAAAACCTATGAGATGATCATGCTCCAGGGGAAGGCTTGGTGGTCACTCCATTTACTAAATGATGAGGAATGCATTAGTGAGTGGGACAGATACCAGCATGTTGGCAGTTCACTGGTGGCTGTCCCAAAAGAAATGAAAAAACGATTATATCAATAACTGCACTGGTGGGAAGGGGAATTGGAGGTATATCAAATACTTGGAAGACTGCCTGTCCCAAAGTCCAATCTGATATGCATAGCGAGACGTGAAGTGGCATTGTGATGTTGGTAGACAACCCTCCGTGATCCTCTTAATTTTTGTGTATTTTGAATCTTTTGTTTTGCAGTTTGTTTCAAATAACGTTTCAGCCTTTGAAACCAGAACTGGTGTCACTTTCCAGGGCAGAGGTCAGATTTGTTAGTTGACCGTGATAATAACGACAATGTCTCCCTTTGGGAGACATCTTTGTTGTAGATTTGGGTTTTGAAACTTGATGCTGTCTTTCAGTTGTGATGCAAAACCACTATCTGTGCAGAATCTATTTGGATCACTCCACATGGACCCCAGTGGGGCTTGGAGGGCAGGGGGAGCTCATACAAACATGAAACTCAAGATTCTTCCTGCACCATGAAAAGTAAAATATTTTCTCTTTGTCTCTGACCCAGGAGTCTCAAATGCCTTCTGTAAGCATCCATGAGCTTGTGGCAGGTTGATGTGTTAGCTTGCAAGTAGAGAAAATTAGAGTTTTGAATGTATGGTGAGATACTTTGTAGTTCTTGACAATTATCCCCCACCCTCTTACAGATCTGGAACATACAAGGAGCCAAGTATTAAACTGAGTAGACCGAGCGAACCCATAATGAGTCCACAGACTCACCTGGTGTTATTTGTCCAACCACTAAATGTATAATCAGAATTAACCTCCTTGGTGTAAGACATGACCACTTCATTTAGTCCTTTCCCTGTGCAGTAGGAACTGTTGTAATCTGGAAGTCTATATGGTGTTTCCAAAACTTCTCCCCTATAGCCAGGATTTTAATGAAAAACAATCATATCTTAACAAAAATTAGTAGTGCCTTAAAGAACTAGTGGGTGCAGGAGTGACAGGCCTACCATATTTCAATTTAATACCCAAGTACAGACCCAGAAAAAATCAGAAATATGGAGCATGAAAATTAAATACTATCATCTCTAGTAAGTGGTAACTTCAATTTCAGATACCAGATGCACCATCTGCACTAGAGAGATTTAACATGATCCAGAAGCATGCCATGAGGCTATAGATTTATCAAACTCGTTTGTTAATATCTCTGTTAGGAAGGAGAATCAGAATGAGCTCACATTTCACTTGGAAGACATAATGGGATATAGTTGCAATTTTCCCAGAGCTGTTCTCTTTCATATCATCCAAAAAGATCAAGACACGCACTCCACAGAGTGTGAACTAAAGGTTCAAAGAATTGCTACATTGATAAAATGGCTAGGGGCCAATGCTCTTACATTCTGGGAAATCCCTTCCAAAGTAAAAGCAAATTATTTCATCTGACTCTACTACCATAACGACGTCTTAGGTTTATTTGTCTATCTTGCTTTCTAGTGGTTCTTGAAATAACAATCTTATTAGATTTTGTCTTCAAATAACACACTATTCCATGAACTATAAAAGGATCTTATAACTGCATAGTTCCATTTACTCTTCACTCATTCTTTGTTCTCTTGATGCCATATATTTCATTTCTATATATACTATGTAAATTACACAGGGTGTGGAAATTTGTTTTATTTTGAATTAGCCAATTAGTTAATAGTGTATCCTTTGAATATATAGCAGAAATTTGGCCCCATGACCTTTGCCTTGCTGGTGTTACATGTCCAAGAATAAGTTCCATTTAATGGAACAAAGGACTTTGTAGATGTTACTAAGGTTATTAATCAATGACTTCATTGCTGCCTTGAAGATGGAGATGAAAAGCATGAGAAGGAAGCCAGTTCTGGCAGCAGTGAATTTACAAGCAGACCCTAAGCACAGAGATAACTAGCCCAGGCTGATTTGATTTTAGCCTGATGAGACTCTGAGCAGAAGATCCATTCACTGCATGTGAGGCTTCTGACCATCAGAAATTGAGAGACAATGAATTTCCATTGTTTAGAGAGCTGATCATTTGTTATACAATGATAGAGAGCTTATATATATATGTGTGTGTGTATATATTCATACACATATATATGTATACATAACATGTAAATATGTATATCATAATTACATATATATTATATATAATTTAGTACGTTTATATGTGTAATACTGAACATGTGATGTATTTATGTCATGAGTGTGGAGCCCTCATGCATGGGTTTAATGTTTTATAAAAGATGCTCCAGAGAGATCCCTAACCCCTTCCAACATGTGAGGACACAGCAAAAAGGCACAGGTTATGAACCAAAGGGAACCCTCATCAGAATGTGACTATGCTGATGCCTGGATCTTGGGCTTCCCAGTCTCCAGAACTGTGAGAAATAAATTTCTGTTATTTATAAGCCACCTAATCTATAGTATTTTGTTATAGCAAAAATGGACTAAAACACACTCATTTTTGTGGATATACTTTTCCATCTTTTATTCCATTTAGCTTAAGGAATTAAGCATTTATTGAAGTGCTTGTTAGAAATGCAGTATTTTAGAAAACGGCTTTATTTCAACTTCAGTTTAAAGGATATTTTCCCTGGTATGTAATTCTAAGTTGAGTTTTATTTTCATTCAACATTTTAAAGATATCTTTCTGTTATCTTGCTAATTTGTCATAAGAAGTCAGCTGTCATTTGTATTATTTTTCCTTTTGTAGACTGTGGCATTCCTTGAGGTTCACTTGAGACTCACTAATCTTCCTTGAGAGTCCCTAGGTTTCTTGGATCTGTGAGTAGTCTTTCACTAAATGTATGAGAATGGAAAAATTCTCATACATAACATCTTCAAATGTTTCTTCTGTCCTATTCTCTTCTTCTTTAGAGACTCCAATTACACATACATGAAACAGTTGGATATTGTCCCACACATCTCTGCCATCTTTTCTGCCCCATCTCTTTACACATTTTTTCACTTGTAATTGTGTAATTAAGTTTGGGACATTTCTATTGACCTTTATTCAAGTTCAGTGGTCCTTTCTTCTTCTGATTCCATCATGTTGCAAGGTACATAAAATAAATCCTTTATTTCTGATTAAATATGTATATATATTTTTTAATTTCTACTAGTTACATTTGATTCTTCTTTAAAAATTTCTCTCTGTAGAAATTTTCCATTTGTTCATGTGTATTCTCAACTTTTTACATTAAGTTATTTAACTTATTTATCATAGTTCTTTGAACATTCCTATTTTATGATCAGACTCTTAGGACCATACCTTGGTCTACTTCTCTTGATCTTAGGTCATATGTTCTTCCTCTTAGCATGTCTGGCAGGTTTTCTTCTTTAAACTTTATCCTTAACATTGTGTATAACAGCTAAGTGGAGACTGAAGTAAATAATACTTATCTCCAGAGAAAGACACAACCTTTCTTTTGTCTGGCTGCTATAGAATGAATGAGTCAATGGAACCTGTAGTTGACCTAGGCCTGCATTTTATTGCAAATTCAGTCAGAACCAGTTAAACATTGGCTTTAACATTTTGATGGCAGGATCTGGGCTTGCTCTTCAGCAGGACTTTGGGGTCTGAGCACAAGAAAGGCTTTGATGGTCTTTGTACACTTTCTATGAGAATAAAACATCCACTTTCCTAAAGTATATTGTAATTCCTCCTACTTTAGAGTTACAATGCTAGCTTTTAGTGGCTTGGAACTTCTCTTTTCTCTCAGGTTCCAGCCTCCCACCCTACCCTTTTGGCAGTCAGACAATCTCTCTCCATTGTTGTCAGTGCTAAACCTTTGGCCTATGGTGCCTTAAATCAATTTTTCTTAGCTCTCCTGTACAGTACAATAGGCTTTTGCCTTTTTCTTGGTATGGCAGACAGATAGGAGGTGGCCTCCATGCTCTGCTCCTGCTATTCATGTCTTTGTGTAATTCATTCTGATTTATGTGGACAGGAGCTACAATTTGTTTAAACAATGGATGTGTCAAATGTGACAAGATGTACATGATTACAGAAGAATATAGCATCGATCTCTGGAATCAGTTCCTTTCTGATTATTCAGAATCATCCCTCTTGGAAAATTATGATTGTGGAGTTACAACTTATATTTGGTTATATCAACATTTCTTATTTTCACATGTACAGAAACTATTCATTTCAATACTTAGTGGTAAAATACAAACCCGACAGTTCTTCCTAGAATTCTATTCCATTCATTGCATACATACACATAAAAAAATCACATGAAAGAAGTGGAAGTAGATAAAATATAAAATACTTATAATTATGGAAACATCTAGTGTGAGAACTAACAGAATTTTCATGACATGTTTTAAAATATATCTAAAAAGTATAATAAGACTTCTGCTAGCTCTCTATCTCCTTGTCTACTGAAGATTTTTAAAGAATCTGTGAATTATCAGTTTATATTGTCTGGAAATACTTTATTTCTTATTATAATCTGTGATTACTGAAGTGACTAAAGTGGCATCTCCTTCCCCATAGCTGTGGCTCTTCCTGTTTGTGTTATTCCTGAAAATATGTCTTTTGTTGGGTTGAGTAACTCCTCCCATTTAATTTTCACAGTTTGGCAGCATTTTTCAGGATATCTGGGCAGACATTTCAGTTTTGCTGGTTGGAAACTTTCCAGGACACAATATGATATTTAAAAAAAAAATTTTTTATTGAGTATCAGAATTGTTTCAGCTGATATATTCATCTAACAGTGGTAAGATAATCGAAAAGCAGGGACTTTAAAATGCAGCTTTAAAAAGTACTAAATACCTATCAAGTTTTCTAGTAGCTTTATGCACAAAGATTTATGGGCTAAGAGAAAAACAAAGGGAAGGATTTAAGTGCTGCATGGGTGAAAATGAAAAACTTATGATGCTAAATATTCCAAATATGTAAGATTACTTATATAGAAAACACATATAGTCTGTAAATGATATGACTTATTACTCAGGTTCTAAAAGGCTTTATTTACCATAAGCCATTTAATAGTCAGAGGTTTAAAGAAAATGATGAGGGAGATCAATGACTTTAAGTTGTAGATAAAGACTATTACTAGATTATCTAACAAGATTTTCTCTGTAGCTTCATTTACATTGAGCACTCTTTTGTTAGAAAACAGCAAACACTTTGCTTAAATCAATTATATAAAAATTGAATATAATATGTTCTCATATTTATATAAAACTAAATACTTTAGCTATTTCCATGTAATTTAAATATTAAATACTTGCCATTTTCCATAAACATTGTTTTACCTTAAATAGGAAGTTGTTGGAAATACATGAAAAGAATGGACACTTTTAAAAAAATGTTGCATTTTAAAGTTTTTACTAGTTTTTAAAAAAGAATGACTCGATATAAAGTAAGTACTTTGTCCAGAGCATCAGAAAGAGTCCATACCACTTTCTTGACAACATGAAACATACATAGTTACTATTTCCAGTTTTAGTAAGTGGCTAGGTACATAATGAGATAAAATTCCATGAAATATCTCCCACACTGATCTGTATAAGACTGGAAATTGACTTACTCCGAATATATTTATAAACGCAATCATTTTCAGGAAATCTAAGGAAAGCGGATGCAAAGATAATCAGAAAAAAAGTCTGTTCCCACATTATTTTTATAGACTTTTATAAGTAACAAAACTGTACAGTGGGGCAGAAATTGATATAAAAATAATTGCTTAGTGTTATAATAGTGATTATACTAATATAAATAATACAAATACAGAATATATGAAATAGGGAATTAATTATTTCAAATGTTCAAATATAAAAACTTGATCATGCTCAAATGCTACAAGACTGGGGTGGTGGTGCATGTTTCTTAGCTACATATTGAACTTCAATAACTTCCATTCGAGCACCAAATATTTCAGTATTATTCATGAATTTGAGTTTTTTTCTAAAGCATTGTAGTGTGTCTAAAATCTATTTTAAAATGTATTAGTTGAGGTAAAGGCGTATGACACAAAATTTTCCAACTTGACCATTTATAAGCATATCTGTCAGTGGAGTTAAATATATTCACCATGTTGCAGAGTTCCCAGAACTTTTTTTTCACATTGCAGAACTGAAATTCTATCTATATACAAGGATTTTTCCCCTTCCCTTAGCTTTTGATAAACACCATTCTAACTATCTGTTTCTATGAAGTTGACTACTCCAGATACCTAATATCAGTGAAATCATATAGGATTTGTCTTTTTCACTTAGCATATTTTCATTTAGGTTATTTTACTTTGCATAACGCCCTCAAAGTTCATTCATGTTTTAGAGTGCATCTGAATTCTCTTCCTTTTCAGAGCCACTGTATGTTGCACTACATTTCATTTATCTACTCATTCATCTATGGACACTTGGGTTGCTCCCACCTTTTGACTATTGTGAATAGTGCTGCTGTGAAGATGGGTGCATAACTCTCTCTTTGGGCTCACTTTCAGTTCTTTTGGATGTATACTCAGAAGTGGAATTGCTGGATCATACGTAGCATCTAGTTTTTGAACAGGTATCCTGAGAGCTGCCTGATGGAGCATCTCTTGTGGCTGTCTTCCTGTACTCATCTTGTTTCAGAATCTTGTGCATCCAAAGCTCTTTTCCTTCTCCAGGGACTATGGAATTTCTTATTCCATCTGCTGAACTATTTACCCCTTGCTTTTTCATTTTCTCAAATTAAGGTTCTTTATTTAAAAACCTTCTTTCCTCCCTATTTAAAAAGACCATCCCATCATCTTACTAAGATTATCCCCTCTCTCATAACAGTCTTTATTGTAACCCTTCACTTCCTTGCTTCATTTCTTAATCAAAATTAATGAATATTCAAGTTATTTTCTTCCTCTTTTCTTACTTTAATCTAACTTTTATGTATTCCCTTTTGTAGATGTGAAGAAAAATATTCTGCAACATGTATTTGGTTTATTTAAAAACTTATTTTTATAATTTGATTTTTCCCTAAAGAGATATAATATAGCTTGCAACAAGAACATTTGTAAGACGTTAATAGGACAATACAAATAAACATCTGGATTGAAAAAATTATATATAGATATACAATATACAAACCTTTGCACAGTTGATATAGAGGAATAACTCTAAGATTTTTGTCTTTCAAAGTGAACATCCTGAATAGATAAAAGGACAAATACTATGCGATTCCACTTTATATGTATGAGGTACCTAGAGTAGTCAAATTTATTTTGACCTAGTAGTATGGTAGTTGCCAGGGGCTGGGGAAAAGAGAAATGGGACTGATTTAATAGGTATGGTTTCAGTTCTGCAAAAATGGAAATGTTCTTTCATTGCAGTGGTGATGGTTGTAGAATAATGTGAGTGTCTGAATGCTTAAGAAATGGTTAAAATGGCAAATTTTATGTAGTATATATATTACCACAACTTAGAAATGTTAGCAAAAAACGATACAGAAACCTACTTATCCTTTTCTAGTAAATAAAATTACAAAATAATTTGAAAAAATATACATAAAAAGGAATAAACAATTTCTTCTCTCTGATTACACAGATCATATGGCATATCATATAATATCATTACAATTCATTAAGTAATGACTGGGTCCAATAATCTATATGTTTAAATGTACTACTATGGCAACTTAGATGAACAGCCTATAGTAGGAAAAAATGTAATAATAGAAAATATCCTCAATATTTTCTACTCATTTCTATAATTTTAATATTACAGCAGAGTAGAAATTAATCTGACATGGTTAAACTTCAACATCAGAGCACAGTGTAAAAATTACTCTGGGTTCAGTCTTGCAACACTGGTAATCAAGTACTTTTCAAAACTGGATGTTTCCTGTAGAATCTAAATGTATGCAATGCAGTGTCAGTTCATTAGGGATTGTAACCAAGGAAATCTCTAGAAAATTAAGGTGGTGAGCAAAGAAATTGGAAGTTTATACTCAAACTAAAGGATGTAACTTATTTATATTTCAGTATTTAATGGAGAGAAAATGGAACCCAGATAATCATGCCAAAACTCCCTGGAGATTGTAATTTGGGGCTGGCAATCAGGAAGGCACTAGAACCACTGGGAAGCACCTGCTACTGGAAATTATAGACAAGCTGTGCTAGGGCCAGAAACAATGGGAGTGATTAAAACATTTAGTCGACACTGGAACATTTTACTGTAATGACTATTAGTAAAGTTCTTGGGTATGGAATAGGAGCCACACAGTCTCCAAACTATCAATGTCTCAAGGTTGGGAGGAGCAAGTTTTGGTTAGATGATACTTTACTGAATGGGACAGCTAAGTAAAAAACATTCAGCATGTTTGGATCTTGGCTCAATCCTCAACCATACACACACCCACAGGAGTTCACTAGTGTTTTTAAGATGCTTCAGAGCTTGAATGTTTAATATTAGTGTAAAGCTTATCTTCTTTGACCTTGTTTTTCTTCCCTGCCCAAATTTTACCTGTTATAAAACATCCTGTCTTATGTCTCCCCCAGTCTTTTATCTCTTTGTCTTTAGCATTAGCTCTTCAGCCTGTAATTCTCCAAACTTTTTTCTCTTTATGTTTAGCTCTTCACCCTCCCTGCCAAACAATCCTGTTCTATCCTCGTGTGCATTCGCAAGGTCTCAGCAAGCATGCATAGGTGAAGGACATGCACACACCCCCATGGAGTCCTGAGTTACTACAATTCACATGTAAAAAGAAATAAAAGAAGGGAGCAGTTTCTGTAAAACTGATTGGAAACATAAATGGGAAATAATGAAACTCAGTTTCTATTCCTGAGTCTTTGTTTTTGGTTTGCTATATAATCTTCTGAACATATTCAAATTACTATATTCTAATTTTCCATAGTACCTATAATGAGAAATTACTTTAGTGGCCTTGTCAGCCCCAACAGATTTTTCATCAATGAATGGTAGAGACAAAATGGATATTGCAGTTTTTGCCCAAAGCATATGCTCTTCAGATATAATTAATATAATATTCAAATATGCAGCAAGCCTAGGATCTCTTTGCTCTTTTCAGGTTCAGTTATTTTGCTGAATCAAATGCTTTCTTCCCACCATCCAACTTCTTTTCTCTTCTGCAGTAGCAATCTCTGTTCCATTGGATAGTGATCTGTTGTTTACATGCCAGATTTTTTAAGCCACTGATTTATAGCACAATGCTGCAGGGAAATTTCAGTTTACATTCCCTTGGTCAGTAAAACATGCACTCATGCTTCAGTTGTGCTTTGCTCTCTTGCTTGAAAAGCAAAAAGGACTGGGAAAATATAAATGATTGCCTAGGGCAGGTTACATAGTACTTTAGGGTACAGCAACTGTAGCAGTGTGCAATTTGCAATTCACAGCCATGGAGATTTCAATTTGTGGGCCTTTGCTGTTGTGGATAGAATATGCTATGAGAGAGAAGAGAGAAAAGGAGTTAAAAATAAGCCATTGTATTGTACTAGCAGTATCTATGTAGCAATTCTGCTGTTTAAAAACTCCTCCCTCTTTGTAGGTGGGAGCCAATTAGACAGAGGAAGTTTTTGGATGGTGCACACAATCTAGTTAGCCCCATTTCTTTTGAAAAGTCATGACAAGAAGAAAGGATCGAAAAGACATTTGGGATTTTTGTATGTGGGTGACAGGTAGCCCAGAAACAAGAAAAAAAATACCCAGCTTCCAGAATATCCTTGTTGAAATGTAATGCAAGCAAGTGTGCTGTTAATATATATATGTATCTGTGTAATTTTGTATCTAACAACATATTTTAAGAAAATGAACCAAAGCTACTGTCCATGTGAAAACAATCACTGAAGTAACCTACTCTTGATAAAAAAAAAAATAACTAATGGAAATATATATCTTCTTTATTATTCATATATATGATAGCTGTATTTATAATCAATTATCAGCATTTTAAATGCAAACTGTACTTTAAAAGGTGTATGACATGGTAAAAGATCAGTACCAAGTTAAAATTTGTCATAGTGATTACTTAGTGGCATTTCAAAAGCATTTTTCTTTAATATATGCTGCGGGCTATTATTAAAATATGCTATGGACTATTATTACACTGTTATGATGGACTATTTCAAAGAGATTGGCTAATTTATTTTCAGGGCAATTCATGGCTTTCCAAGATCTGCATCTTAGCTGCCTTGCATAAGCATACTATTTTCCATGTATGCTCTTTCAATACACATATCTAGGGAAATCTGAGATCTCAGCAGAGTGCAGAGAACAGAAGAATAACTTATTATGAAAATTTTCTGGTCCATGAGTTAATCACTTTCTTGTGTTGGATGTTAGGGAAAAAAAATTGAAAAACTTCAACTTCTATTTTATGATGTGGGTAAAATCTTATGGTTCATAATTATCAAGTGCACTGATTTCAGATTTACCAATGCAAAATAAACAGGGAAAAATAGTGGTCAATAAAGTTGTGTTCAGTGTCCTGGGCTTCAGTTGAAAGACAGTTGAAGGCAGAGAGGAAAAAAGGATGGCCAAAGTGTTTAAGTAATGTATGACACTTTTATGATAAAAGAAACACTGAATTGATAATCAACAAGCAGGGATTTGAGATATTAATCTGTTACTATTATTGATTGTGACAATGAAACAAATTATCTCCCTTCTTTAGGTCTTAGTATTTTCAACTGTGAACTAAGCAATTTGGAACCCTTATTTCCACTAAATCCCACCCAGAAATATAAATATTAAATGGTAAGGAGTATCTAGTTTTCTTCCCTTTTTCTTTCTAAGTGCTAATTTTAAATCCTTTAGCCTTATGACTAATTAAGAACTTTTTATTTATGAAATAAACTCTTAGATACTAGAAAAAAAGACTGATTTTATAAATTTTCCTTCAATTTCCTATTTTACAATCATATGAATTACATTTTATGAGGGTGAGATGAATGGTAAAAATCCCATAATATGGGAGGATAATGGGGAACATAAAAGTAATAAAGTGCTATTTTTTAAAAGTGAAAGCAAAAGTGTATAATTAAAATAAAGTTTTTCCTCTCTCCTTCTGAAAGATATATAAAAGTTTCAGAAATACTTATTTTCACATAAAATGAATGTGCTGGAATCATGGGGCACTTGAGATTTCTAAAACCGGGCTATTCATTCCTACAGTCATTTTTGGCTGTACTCTGGTTTCATCCATAATGCTTTCCAGTTAATAATTATGGATGTTACTGCTGGGGCAATTAAATACATTTTAGAATCTTATTTGATTGTCTCATTTTTCTCCTTATTAAGTACACTGTGGTTTTCTAAGAATGTAATACAGTTTTTTTCATATCTGAATATAGCATTTGGTCAATTTGTAGAGAAGACCTAGCCTCATAAGTCTGTTTTCCTTACCATCACCTCAAAATCCCCAAATGTTTTCCTCTTGTAGATGGAATCAATGAAGCAAAGAGAAAGGTGGCATTTGGCCTTTTGCTACATTTGATGTGGTTCTTTCTTTTAAGACAAGCCATTTACTGTACAGGTTTTTTTTATTGCTTTGCTAATGTTTATTTACTGAGTCTCTCCCTTCCTCTGTTTACAGTAAAATAAAGTTCGATGGGAAACAGTCCTTCTAAGGGCCAATAAAAGATCTGTGAGTGTAATATCATAAGGCATATTTTATTTTCCATGGGCACTAACTTGTTGCTTAGTAGCAAATCCATCAATCTGTTGTTCCAAGTAGTTTTAGCTTATGCCAAAGTGGATTGAAGTACCAGTTCTAGATCAAAGATTATATTCTTCTTTTTTCTGTACTGGAAATGGGCCCAAAGGTCAAATGTAATAAAATGAGAATATATACCTCATCATCCAAAACCAGAGAAAGTGTTATATTGCCATATATTGCCAATGGCAGAGGTTTAAAAACTTATTAAATTGACGTGCAAATTAATTTATAAAGAAGTAGATGGATAGCGTTGGTGGACACCCCTCTGCCAATTTGGCATTGTCTATTGGGTTATACTAATTTTGTGGCAAGTCGGGAATATGATAATGAAAGGCAGTTGTAGGTAAGGGAAATAGTACATAGATACTAAGGGCAAGAGAATGTGGCAAATATGGGTTTGTTGCTGAGCTTAAAAGCCTGGAAATTTTAATAGCTACACTATTTAGTAAAAAATGAAAAGAAAGTCAATATTTATTGAACACACCTATATGAAATGATATCAATTACTATGTTCTTATACTTTCATACTAAATACATATAATAATATGTATAGTTATGCATTTCAATAATTTCATATTATTATGTCTTTCACAATCTCATTCATTAAAAATATACAGGTCAGATTTCAGTTCCAGTAAAGAGCTTGAAAGTTTTCACACCTGTTCTTACAATAATAAAAAACAAAAGCCAGACAAACTGAAAATCAATGACTTCAACCCATCAAAGAACTAAGATTGTGGGGCAAGTCAACCAAAAATGTTGGGATTGGTCTGGCCAGAGAAGTATGTCTGGGATCTGACTCCCTAGAGTAATGTGCGCTGGAATTGTGAACAAGTAGGACTACTTAAAGGGTAATTTTGATGAACTGCGGGAGGACTATCTGCAAGTAGTATGAGATTGAGAAACTCCTGAGGCCACAGTCTTTGGGGTATTTCCACATTATTGTTGGCTTTTCTCCAGGAACACCACCATATTCTCAGGGTAAAGTCTTAGGTACCCCTCTGTCTTGAGCAGGTGGAGGGATTGATTAATCTTTGAGAAATAAGCCAGAACATTCTCCATTACAAAGACCTACTGTCCAAGAGGAAAGGCCTTGCCAGGCTTTTCTGTAACTAGATGAAAGGAGTATTTTCCCAGTTCAGCCTCTTCTGGCTCTCCTTTCTAACCCAAAGTTTGGAGGAAAAATATAGTTAATAGGAGTTAAGTATTCAAGGAAACAGACTGAGAACACTTCAGTCAGGAAAGGGAGCAGAGAGCCGGGGTGGGAGATGGGGGGCCCACACTGCTGGAGAAACACTTGTGAGGCGCAGCCCAGAGACCCACAGATTGAGATTTACACGCGAGATCATAGAACACTTTCCTTCCTCAGCCCCTCACTACTGCACCGAGACTCTGGTATAAGAATAACAGACTTCAACTGAAAGGACCAAAACAAGCAGACTTTCTCACGAGAGGTACTCAGTTGGTGACAAAAACAAGGATGCTGGAGAAATTGGTCCTCTGGTACCTAAAGCTATAGCAAACCTTAAACACAGCACAACTCCTATTCAAATGAATATAAATCCTAACACTGAAGTTCTGTTTTACCCCAATTCCTATTACCAGATATATGTCTGGCTTTCAACAACAAAAAAATATAAGGCATGCCAAAGAAGCAAGAGAAAACACAGTCTGAAGAGATAAATCAAATGCCAGCACTAGTCTCCAATATTACAGAGATGTTGGGATTATCAGGGAATTTAAGATAACTACATTTATTAATATGTTAAGGCTTCTAATAATATATCCAACATGCAGGAACAGATGGGTGATGGAGGCTGAGAGATGGAAACTGAAGGAACTTAAAGAAAGTGCTAGAAATCAAAATACTGTAAAGAAAATAAATATTGCCTTTGTTGGTGTCATCAGTAGAGTCCACATGTCTGAGGAAATGATCAGTAATTTTAAAGAAACAGTAATCAAGAATTTTAAAAGACAATAGAAACTTCCAAAAGTGAAAAGCAAAGAGGAAAAAAAAAATACCACCTAAGAACTATGGTACAATTTTAAAAGGTGCAACATATGTTAATTGGAATATAAGAAAGAGAAGAAATAGGGTAGTGAGCTTCTTTGTGAGAAGAAATTATTGGAAGGAATAATCATGAGTATTTTCAAACTAAAGATAGACAGTAAACCACAGATCCAGGAAGCCCAGGTAATACCTCATACACACACACACACAAATGCTGCTGTGTATATTCAAGGTGTATAAAAATAGAGTCAAAAAATAATCTCAAAATAAGCTAGGGAGTGGGGAGCACTAATAGAACAACAACGACAAGAACTAAAGCAGATTCTTATTAGAAACCATTCAAGTAAGAAGAGAGAAATATTTGAAGTGTTGAAAGAAAATTAATTCACCATCAAATTCTATATCCAGTGAAATAATCTTTCAAATATGAAGGAGAAATAAAAACTTTATCAGGCAAAACTAAGGAAATTCATTAACAGTAGACCTTCACTGTATGAAATAAATATATACATAACAGTATTTTAGGCAGAATAAAATATTATACATCACATACTTGGATCTATATAAAGATAGGTGTAAATCTAGAGAAGGAATTAAGGTAAAATGAGATCTTATTCTTTATTTAAAAGACAACTGTTTGAAGTAATAGTTGTAAGAATGCATTGGATGATAATAGCATATGTTCAAGTAATTGAATCACAGCAGTGTCATAATACATGGGCAAGAGGAATTGGGAATATTCTATTAATGACATACAGACGTGAAGTTATTAGTGTTATCTGTAGGTGGAGAAAGTAATTAAATATATATATTGTGAACTCTAGGGCAGGTAACAAAAAAGTAAAATTTGTATGCTGGGAAAGGACAGACAATGGAATCACTTAAAATGTTCAGTTTATGCCAAAAAAGGCAAAAACAGTTGCAAACATAGTCTATATTAATACATTAACAATAGCTATAAATGGGAATGATATAAATTAATTAAAACTAAAAGATTGTCTGATTGGATAGAAAAAATCAACTATATGTTGTCTAAGAAAGGTCTATTTTAAATATAAAGAATCACATAGGTTCAAAGTACAGGCATAAAGAAAGATAAACCACACCTAAAATCAAGGAAGAAGGAAAAGATGCCCTTTCTCACCACCCCTGTTCAACATCAGATTGGAAGTACTAGCAAGTGCAGTAAGATATGTAAAAATAAATAAAAAGATACTGATTGGGAAGAGACCCATAAACTTCTCTTCATTTTCAGGTAACAATGTAGAAAATCTCAATTTTTTTTTTTATAAAAAGACTCCAAGAATAAGCAAGTATTGCAATGTTTCAAGATAAAAGGTTAATATACAAAAGGAAATTGTTTTACAATTTTTATGTCAGCAATGAGCAATTTACATTTGTAATTATTTTAAAGAAAAGGTGCCATTAACAATAGTGCACACACACACACACACACACACACACACACACACACACACACACACAAAAAATACCTGAGTGTTGTGGTAAATTGAATAATGGTTCCCAAAATATAACTGTCCTAATCCATAGAACCTCTGAATGTTACCTTACATGTCAAAAGGAATTTTGCAGAAGTGATTAAATTAAGGGTCTTGAGATGAAAAAGTCCTTCCTGGATTTCTGGAATAGAATATAATCATAAATATCTTTGTAAGTGGGATTCCTACAAAAGAGGAGACAGTAGAAACAAAGTATAGTTGGCATGGTGTAAGGAAGGGGCCACAAGCCAAAGAATTCAGGCAGCTTCTATAGCTGGAAAAGGAAAGAAGAGAAGGAGCTAGAGACAGAAAAGAGGAAGGAGATAATCTCATTCCAGTTTTAACATGTAATCAGCTTTTGTTTGCTTATATATTTAGCTTAGCCCTATGGTAAATGGTTGAACTAATTGAAGTTACCTTCAATGCATGCAAAGGTTAGATGTGGTTAGTATATTTGGAATACCACTATGTGGTACTATTTTGGTAAAAATTGAGATAAGTTGAATGCTTTGAATAAACATATGGAGGACCTTAAAAAAAAATCAAGACTCATTATTAACATAATCATTCATCTTTTGTGCCAGAAGAGTAAAGTAAGTCCTCTACCATCTTATTTTTATTTTTTCTAGTCAGAGGACTTTTAAAAATTATTTTCAATCTACATTTCTCTGCACATTTGAATGTCATGTTTCTCACTTCCAGAACCTTCAGCAATATCAATGGCTAATATCCTCTTATGAAGAAACATCTGTACTCATACATGTTTGTATTGCATTACCAATCACAATAAATCTTTTATAGTCATGATCATTTGATGAATAATACACTGCCTAATTTTCGTCAGTCTCCAATCTTCTGAAGCATAACGAACAAGTTCTTACATGGAGAACAAATTCTTACATAGTGAATAAGTTACATGGTGAACAGTACAAGGGCAGCCATCACAGAAACCTTTGGTTTTGCTCATGCATTATGAACTATAAACAGTCAGTTCAAATATGAATACTCATTCACTTCAGAAGGTTTTAAACGTTGACTTTCAGGGGCTTGAGTTAGAAACTAACAGAGGTAGTTAAACATAACAAAATGTATGGAGCAATATTTAGTGCTTCAGTACAATTTTTTGTCTTGGAACCACCAAACAGAAATATGGAAAGATATGAGAACACTGAGTCTGTATATGCTTTTAATAATTTGATTATAATTTGGAGTGCTGGTCAAACTCAAATGCAATACAAGTGCCTATTTAAAAAAAAAGCCCAAGAGCTTCAAGATTTTAAAATTCACAGCATTAAGATTAAAGCACTGCAGTTTCTTGATATTTGTTGACAATTAACTTCAAGAATTGGTAAGTAATAAAATTGGTTAAGGATGATAAAATTTTCTCTTTAAATATGTTGTGAAATTTTATTTTCTCCACTTTATTTTGGTCACCAGAAAATGAGTGCTTGCATTAAAATTGTATTTGAGTGCATTTGTCTCAATTGTAAGATTTGAATACTTCTTCTTTTTAGTTTTATGGTTGTTGTGAAACCTGAAGTTTTATAATTTCAGAATATTCAAAAAGGGTACATGTCCATGATGGATTAGCCTCCCACACTGTCCAGTTGTATTAACCAGGAAGCAGCTGGTTCTATACCTATACATGACCCCTATGTCCACATCAAATATATAGTTTGCCATCAAAAGGAAAACCTCTATCTTTTAAATGCAGAATAGTTTGAATTCATTTCATGGAGGCGTTTTGAAATGTCACTGGAAAACAAAAGCATAGCAAGTATCAGGAGCAGGCATGTAATTAAAAACAGTAGCCACAAAGACTAAGGAATGGAAGAACAATTCTTGCTTGTGATGGCAATCCCATTTCTCAAAGCAATCCAGTCTCAATAGAGAAAAATAGAGTTGATGGCTACCCTCAGTTACACTTCTGTAGTAACTGCTTGTATTCCCCCCTGCAAGGTACATTTTCTATTGGTAATTGCTCTAAACTTTAGGGAAGTCCATACGGTATGCTTCCTTTGTTATCTCTCTACATTCCACATACTGCTGCCATATATCCCTGTTCTATCCTGGTTTCATGTTCTACCAGGTATTTCTGTAGCATGCCCCTCAGAGGGATATGTTAAGCCAAGGGATAAAATTGGACTATCTTTTAGTGTCTTTTTATTGTTTGCATAAAGCAAAGATATGTAATTTAGCTGTTAAGAGAGTTTATTTAAACATTGATTTAGACATTAAATTATAATAAATGCTAACATTTTTTGGCATTTTGAAGCAAAAACATAAGTCTTCAAGGAGGTTTCTCAGCTCTTTTGTGTAACAATCCAAGGCTTGAATTCCAAGGCTTAAGGATTCACTTTTTATCCTGGACCTCTTCTTTGAAGCTTGGATAACTATGTCCAACTGCTTACTTGCCAGCTTGATCAGGATGCTACTAAGTCATTTTAAATATAGGAGATCTGTAGGACAGACAATGCTATGTGTCACCATATTTTTTTTCTTTCTAGGGAGACATGAACACATCTCCCAGTCTCTCACATGATTGGATTTGAGTTATGAAACTAAGGTTTGACACACAAAATGTGGATGAAAGCAAATGACTTTCAGGCTTACCCTAGATGCATCCCTTAAACTCTCTGATGTTCTCTGTCCCTTAAGAGCAAATGTAGAAACTGTGTACCCCTTGGCATAGCTACAAAATGATCAGTGAACCACTGTTTGGAGGAAAGCCACCCAATCAGCATAGGTCTGTCACATGAGTGAGAAATAAACTTTTATATTTTGATAAGCTAATGAGATTATAGTACTAATTGTAGTGTTATAGCATCAGGGCTTTTTCTCCAATTTAAGAAATTATTCTACCTTCTAACAACTAACCTTTCTATTCCTTAAATTTGCCAAGCTCTTCCATGCATCTGGGAATTTTAATGTATTGGTTCTTTTCTTTATAACTCTTTTCCCCTTGCTTTTCTCATTGACCATGTGATGGTTTGCAACCTCCTTGCATGCTTCCTGTGTGTAATCTGAAAATGTGCCCCATTAGTGGAAAACAGAAATAGACTGAAGAAAGAGGCTGACCATTCCAGTTTGGTAGGTGATAGTATTAATAAACAAGGGAACTTACATATTAGGCTTGTCTTGGGCAGCTGCAGGATTAGATCTCTGCACCTGCCTACCAGAATCTTAGAATCATATATGGAGATGTTAACTGGGTTCAGTCACATATACCACCAAATAGTCTTAACAACATATTACTATTTCAAGGCTAGGTCCTTGAGGTAGCTTCTGGAAAAGCATAAGGCAAGCAGAACCCATATTCCAAGGACAGGGGAGGGAGGGAGGAGCCCCCTGATTGGTAGGGTTCAGCTCACCATTCAACCAGTCGTCACACCCTCTTGTTGACATCCACCACCACCATGTTCTTCTCATCTGCTCTCTTGTGTCCTCTACACTATTCAATTATGTATTTACAATTTTATTTTGTTGTTTAAATTGATTCATCTTATCTCTTTCAATGGACATAAGTTGCATGAGAATAAGAACCAGGTCTGTCTTGCTATCTGAAGTAACTCCAGAAATAGATTAAGTGCCTACTATTATAAATTCAAGATAGCTATGAACAGAGTGAATAAATTATGGAATGAATAAAAAACTAGTCCATTCCAGGACTAACATGGTTTAAAATGTTAATACCTTCATTTTGCCTTTACATAAAGAATGACTATGAAATGGCTGAATGGGGAAGGAGGACAGAGGAGACATGGAGAAGGCTTTCATTCAATCACAGAATGAAAGGGATTACTTTACCTGCCTACGGCAGGAACCCCAAAGTCCAGGTGCAATGGTAGAATGAGTTAGACTTCAGGTAGGTAAAGAAAGAAAACTGGTTTGGTTTTGTTCCCAAAGGATCCTTAGCAAGGATGCACAGGAATGTCATTGCGGTTATCGTAGAGCTATTGACTCACAACAAAGACATTTCATAAACAAAAGTGACATTAAATTCAGATTTCTATCTCCATGGGGCATAAGAGAATGGTGAAGACATATTCCACTTTGACTTCCCTTGCATGTTTTGGGAAATTCAACTGATATTTGCAATGTGGTTATTGCCATAAAGGGGGAGTCAGGTCCATTCTGCCTTTACTATTACCACTTCAAGATCTAAGTAGCCGTGACAGCATTCCTTCATGCTCAAAACTTTTAAGAGGATTTAAGATTAGGGTTAGAGAAAAAACCCAGATGTCCTCTCAGAATTTACAGTTGGACGAGGAAGAAAGACTGTTCACCAAAAAGAGAGACTATGTTTTTGCTGAATGTAATAAACTTCATACCCGTGAGAGTTAATATTTTAGTTAATATTGCTGGGCAGTTTTTAGCAAAAATCAATGCTTTTTGCTCAAGATCAGTGCTTTAGAAGTTACAAAGCAGTCAGTGTTTGTTGACTGTCAGGATCAAGGCTATGACTTCAGAGATAACACAAGTGTGCCGGGATGTTGAGAAAAAAATGATTTTAATAGCCAAATAGTGTTTATGTAACAAGGAGAATATTTACCCTTTTTTTAATAGCCTGACACCTAGAAATTTCAATAAAAGCTGCATTCAAATCAAATAATTTCATGGCAATGTTAAAACTAACATTTTACCTTGTATATATGCTGGCTATTCAGTTCATGTCTGATTTTTAAAACATATTTAAATTTGAGGAGTAAAAGTATTACATTTCCAATAAGAAATAATTAATCATTGTTTGTGTGCTATGTTTTGCTTCTTACATGCTAAAGTATGGTCACAGTGTGCAGTGGTCTGCCAGTTTTGGTTTATCTCAAACTAAAGAAGCATAGTTGTGAATTCATAGGAACACATAGATACACTATCATGATGTTCCATTCTGAGCTGCTGACCTTATGGAACTAGGCATGATTGTCATCGGAAAGCTGATGAGATTTGTATAGAAACTAGTAGCTGTAACCAGTTGAAAATAAACAACTCACCACTCATACTGAGCAAAGATATATGGTAAGAGGCAAGTCATATTTTAAGGCAATTCTTACAGAGTAAGAATTTAGAGAATTTAAGGCAGTTCTTTGCTGAACAAGAAATTCTTATATTCTTAATCCTGAAAATAAAGTAGTGCAACCACATATCAAGTAAGAAAAAATTGTCCAACACCACTGAAATACAGATAGATTAATGTCCACATTCATAGTATCTGTTACGTTTATCTACCATGGGCTTCCTGTTTATTGAGTCAAAAAAGATCATACATGCAAATCTGAAATGATTTGTGTACTTTCAAAGTTCTTGAAAAAAATATGTAACTTCCATCTAGCCATAAGAAGCTTCAGTTCAAGCAAATTGACATTAGACAAAATGCATTATCAATATTGTTTGAAAGTGTCAAGGACATGAAAGACAAGGAAAGCCTTAAAGAGACTAAGGAGAAATAATAACTAACTGCAATGTGGGATCCTGGCTTTGATCCTGGAACAAAAAGAGAACCTTTAATGGAAAAATCTGGTAAAATTTGAATAAAGCCTTTAGTTCTTAGTATTGTACCAATGTTAATTTCCTAGTTCTGACAATTATACTATATGGCTATGTAAAATGGAAATATGAGAGAAAGCTGGAGGAGAGATACATGAAAATTCTTTGTGTAATTTTTTTCAACTCTTCCATAACTCTGGTTAAAAAAATAGCTTTAAAAAGATCTCTAATTGTTTTGGGATTCAAGTATTTTATTCACAGTTATCAAAACTGTGGGTAGATATGAATATCTTTCCTGCCAAAATTTGGATCCAGCTCTCTTGAATCCAAGTTCAATAATCTTTCCAATACTCTGTGTTCTTCCAAGTTTTCAGGGAATATTTTTACTCAGAGTACAATTGATCTGGTAATGCACTGAACCTGAAGTCTATTGTTAGGCATCATATAATATGAAATTTGTTTTTTTAAAAAAGCTTAATATGCCCCTATTCTTGTATCCCCTAAAAATAACCCAAAATCTATCTACTTAATTTGTGGTTACTCAGTTACTTATTCTCTACAAAAGAAATGAGAAATCCAAGATTTATTTTTAAGAAGGCAGTAGGTTGTCTTTTTTTAAAACAGATCTTAAACTTGGAGAGAAAAGCATGTAGAATAGTTTTATATTTCTTTGTTATCCTAAGCTTGTTCTTAAAATTGGTTGTTCAAATTCTCCCTGAAGTTTTATGATGCCCTTTCTGCTTCTTTGAAGACATTAAAAATAATCTTTAATAAGGCATCTTTTTTAAACATTATCAATAGAGAACAAGTAATGATTTCTCTCTCTCTTTATAACATGTAATAAGGTTCCCTGACCTCCAAAATCAGCATTGTCAGTCTTTAAACAGTCAAAATCATACTTCCTGATGCTAAATTATTTAATAATATTATCAAGAACTATTAGATATTCTCATTGATTTTGCTCTTTGATTTGGCCACATTTTCCAGGGCCACATTCTTATTTGTTTGGTAGGGTGTTATTGAAATGCCATCAGTGGAAATAAAAACATTCAGAAAATTAAGCTCTCAAGTTACATACTGAGTTTTATAGATGGTTCTATTGTAATGTATCTACTACTATTGAGCTATTGAAATTTCATGGAAATTAATGAAAATATTATATAACTGTAGTATAGCAAAATTAATCATTGATAAAAAAGAAGACTGTTATTTCTAGATTTATCAGTAAAATACAGATTAAAATTCTAGGTTTGGAAATATTAGGCTAAATTTCCAAACTTACATTATTTTCCTGAATCTCACACTATAGCATCTGCAGTGTCATCACTTAAGTAATTGATTTTTCATGTGCTTCATTCCTATTTTGATTAACAAATTGAGAAGATTATAGCTGTCATTTAACTTAAAACTTAAAGTGAAGTTACTTCTAAGAAAGATCCTGGACAGAAACACATAGAAACAAATCCATTTAAGCAGCACATTACTTTGAGGATCCTACAGTGCTGAATTCAATAGGAGCTGTTGGTAACACACACCCTGGGGATGTCCTTATTAGTCTGCCCACCAAGTGGACTGTGTGTGTGCTGTGAACTCTGCAGGTTAGCAATAGCTAATAATTTAAAGCTGGTAGAAGAGTCACTCCAGGCATTTAAAATGCAATCACCTGCGCTTAGCTGGCATTTAAAATAAAATGGACCAGTGCAAAGCTGTTGAAGTGGACTTACAGACTCTCCAGAGGGATCCAGAAAGTTGTTGTGTAGTTTCATATTGCCAAGTATAAGTTGAATATGAAGCTTTAGACTGTCAAGTCAAGGATTTCCTCTTTAGGGGGTGTTAGGCATAGTGTACCATTAGATGTTTAATGAATGCCTGTAGACCTTAATCCCAAATGTAGGAAGGTAAAGAAGGATTTCCTACCTAACCTATAAAATCCTCCATAGAATAATTACAAAATGGCTGATGTAGGTGATGATGGTAAGATGATTATGTATTTCACATTTAAGTACCAAAAGAAATATAAATAACAAAAGGGGTACATTTAGATAGGGACTGGTTGTCAGAGTTCAGAATAGGTGGCCTCTGAAGACTCATCCTCAAATTTGTCTCTACTCTCTCTTCCCCTATGTCGGGGAATGTTACTGGTGTTTTAATCAAACCATTTGCACTAACTTCTTATGTAGATTAAAGAGAGATGTGAGCCAAGTTAAACTTTCTTTCAATCTGTATCTGAATGTATTAGGGACAGCAGAATTTCTAAGATAAAAGTCACATGGAATTTAGGTTTATGGAAACTGATCAAATTCATTCACCATTTTTATTCTCTGTCATTTCACGGGGAATCTTGGAAACTGTTGGTTGTGCAGGTTACCATATTACTTGGAAGCCTGTATATTAAAGCTCTCCGTCCTTCACTGTGGAAAGTCACTATAGTATATTAAATCTCATAAGATATAAGTTATATAGACTCTTCTAGTACAATTTACATAAAATCCACAAGAATCTCAGTCGAAAACAATGAAGGGAAGTCTGAGAACAGTTACTATTTCAAGAGGAATAAGGCAGAAAGCAGCTCATTCACAGCCCAGCTTCATTTACAAGACAGAGGCACAGGCATTGCTGAAAGCACATACACTTTTTATTGTATAATTGTTAGAGTTTAATATGTTATACAGTTGTGGAAACAAGATTAGTTACTGGTGGACTGCAGGACACTTCCCCTTATCATCCCTCAAAAGGTGATATGCATGTTTTTAAACCTAACCTTCAAGTGAACTTTAATACTTTGGGGTTGATTTTACCCCCAATTCCATGCTAATGTTTTCATTCTTAAGTCTTAGTGGCTTTAAAAGTAAGACCTAGAGGTTATTATGCTAAGTGAAATAAGCCAGGCTTAGAAAGAAAAACACCATATGATTTCACTTATATGTGGAATCCAGAAACAAAAGAAAACAAAATGAGCATAACAGCAGTTGAATCATAAATGTTGAGAAGTGACTCCTGGTTACCATGGGGGAGGATTTGGAGTGGGTGGGTAGGTTAATGGTGATACAGAGGCATAAAAATCTCAATCATAGTAAAAGTTGGTTACAGGGATGGAAATGCAACATGGAGAATACAGTCAATGTTTTTTTAACATCTTTCTATGTTGACAGATAGTAACTGCACTAGTTGGGGTGAGGATTTAATGATGTGTAATTGTTGAACCACTCTGTTGTATACTTAAGACCAATACAATATTGTATATAAATTATACTTCAATAAGAAAAAATGTGAGACCAAAAATAGTTATCATCAAAAACTGGTTGTGGTTTAGTTTGGTGTTATTAGAAATACAATTCACCTTGTATAGATTCTTGTATTCTTGCTATGGTAATCATGCATACATTTTAGTGTTAATAACTATACTTTTGAAGAGACCCTGTGCATTGGGAACTGTGATAGGGGCTTATATTATATTGAGTCTTCTCAGTAGCTCTTTTGATCACTTTTATGTACAATGGAACACAAGACTGTTTTCAGCCTAGTAAAATGTAGAAAATTTAATTCCAGATAGGACTAATTGGTACCCCCTGTGCCTTTCAACACTTCATCAGAGTGTACAAAATTGTGAGAAACTGGATAAGCAATTAGATTAGTGTTCACAGTCCTTGATTTTGGCTCTCAAAGATCCAAAGGAAACATTTGTTGGTAAAGTGTGAATTTTTTTCCTTCTCAATTCTTAAGAAAACTCTCAGCATTTTCTTTGCACTATTGCCTGCTGGACCTTTTATTTACAGCTTGTGTTGACCAGCAGGCAGATGATAAAAGTGTTTTTTTCTTTACAAGAAAATTGTAGTTTCTGAACTAGCATTTTCTTAGTTCTACAGAAAGCAGAAAGTGGTGATCACAATTCATATTGTCTGAAAAACTTGAGGAATTCCTCTCTAGCTAAAAGAAGTATTTGCCTTCCTAGTAGGGCATGAAATAAAACTCTTGGGGAAATGGGAGTTTAGATCACCACAGAGTTTAAATTACTGTTACACAAAAGTCTTTTTAAATTTTATCTCTGTTTGGAAAATACAAACATCTTTGGGCAATTGGCTCCATGTCTGTTTTATTATGATTTATCAGTATTTTCATCCCCATCTGTAAATAAACATGTTGTGGAACTTGAAAGCTACATCAAGTTCTACTTTGTCAAAAAATCTACCTTCTTCAATGATTTCTAAAATACCAGTTAAGGGACTGTCTCCTACAAACAATTCTCCTAAGATTTGAATGTAATAAATACCCAGGAAGGCTAACCCTACTTATGTTAGAAACAAGGCAATAACATAATTCTTTTAGTATTTTGCGTAATGCACAGATGCAGAGAAGGGGACCTTAAAAAGCAGATTATCAAACAGTTATATATTAAGGTCTCCAGAAATGTCTCAAACTTGACTGTAGAACCCAGTCATAAAACAGTTTTACCAATTGAGGGAGGATATCCTTGGAAACTCAGATTATGATTTAGATAATACATATATTCTGATTTTCTCTTTGTAGTTTAGTGCACTAACATTCAGATATTTTGTGATAGGCCTGGTTGACAATTGCAAATATTTCAATATTCAGAGTTTAATCATTATTAGGAAGTGGATGTCTTGGAGAGATTCTATATATCAATTTAATTTAGAATTAACTTTAGACAGGTGGTTGAACACAGAAAATCTTCCCAAACGATTAGGCAGATTCATAGAGAATGATTCATTTGATGTCTTGTCTCATGAGGAAGACACATGCTGCAAATCCTTTTTGAATTGACATGAATATCCTGCTTGTCTCTTATCGAACCAGTTATCTTGGCTGAATTTCCATCATTTTTCCTGGTCTTGCACTCAGCACCTCATTTTAGTAACAGCGATTTCATTTTCCTTTGGGGGTTTTTCATTCCTTTGTTAGAAAATGGTTTTGTTTTATTAATTAGGACATCCTTCTGAAAAAGAGCTGATATGCAATCCTAGTTTCAAAGGCTAAAAAGAATGATAAGTAGAATTAGGTTTAAACTTACTTTCTTTGGTTTACTACCGGACTAACCAAAACACAGCACAACCATTTTCCACAAGATCAAAGAGATACTTGAGTTGACCACATTGCATTCTTATTGCTTCTGAATGTTTACCAGTTTTGATCACAGACTACCATATCCATCTTTTTTTGAGTGAGAGGTGAACCTTGGCGCCATGCTAGACCAATCCAATTTTCTCCTCCTAGAATTTAAATATGAATTTACAGAAGGTGATTTATTATGAAGCTAATAACTATAGTGTTCCTTAGAAACTATCTTTTTGTTCCTATCATTTATATCCTTCTAGTCTGTGGATTACTTTATAGTCTTCATATTCTTATAATAAATAATTGGGTCTTTCTTTTCTCAATTGAAATTTTTGTTGTTGATTTAAACCTGTAAACCATAATCCTTTCAACCCAATATCCCTGGCCACCATTAATTTTGTATTTTCATCCTGAAAATGGAAAATGATGATGCATTTAAGTCTAAAATATTTTGCGAATACATACTGTCTTGGGATTTGTTGACATTTTATCACAGTTTCTCTGAATCAGGGATTGTCTTTTTGAAAATAATATTTTATATGAACAAAATAGATTTGGGTATTAACTGGCATTGTGCTGTCCCTTTCTTAAATACAATTATATCACATTCTGAAACTCAGCTGACTTTATATGTTTACAATTCCTGGACTGAACCCCTTGACATAAGGGACAGATCAGAATTTTTGTACATAACAATGGACTGTGGTAACTACCAATATTCCATTTCCACATCCAAATGTAAAAACCTTATCTATAAATTTACAGTATTGCATTTATAAAGGCAGTTCTGCTGATGTATTCTTTCTTTCTTTGTCAACAGTTCCTCTATTCACACTGTAGTTTTGCATCTGTATTAGAAAACTGATTTTCACCTGAAATGGAATAATGATACGTATAGCTTCATTATATCTCAGATTACCTTGCACTAACTGTGCTTATTTAAACTAATTTGTAAGAGCCTTGCAGTGATCTGTAGTAGCACCACATAGTAGACAGTTTATAAATTTTGTTTGAATGAAGGAATGAATGGATTAATATAACCATGAATTTGCCTTTGTCTTAAGATAAACAACAATCATTTAATTGTTAAGTAAAAAGCAAATTCACATATTAAAAAACCATAATTCATGTATTGAAATGCTTAAAATATCAATGTAATATTTAAATATGATTTACACATGTATTTGTTGCCAGTGAAAACAATCGTATGAGTTGACCAAATTTGTTTTAAATATGCCTGTAGCTTCATACAATATGTCTTTTTGGATGTAATTTTAATTTAAAAAATCAAAATCACCCATTTCAGTGCTTCTGCAGTCTTTTTATCATGCATTTTTTAAGTTGACATTATTTGGTCATTGTTGTCATTAGATTCTGGGACCACAAAGTATTATACTTTTTAAATTTTGAATCCTTAGTTAAATTTGCACTGCAAAACATATTTAAAACATGTCTTTTCTCTATTATAGATGTGCACCCTGATAACAATTATATTATGCTTAAAATATATATTATTTCTTAAACACATTTTATTCATGGCCTCTTCTAACAGCTTCCTGCTTGCTCATCTTAAGAACTTCTTAGTATTCATACCTGGGTTGACATTTCTTCCTAAAAGACTGTACTAAATATTCTTCTTCCACGTTGTTTCAAATCTTCTTTAAAGAGAAATATCACCCTTACCCTTGAGGAGCTCTTTATTCACACACTCATACCTTTCTATGTTTATTGCTTGATGCCAATTCAATTTCTTATCTGTATATTCTTATGTCAATCCCAGAGATCTGCTTTCTACTCTAGGTAGTCTGTTGCTGAAACACTTTGTTTTAAAATGTAGATTTTGTTAATATTCAGGTATAATAAAGCCCACTTGTCAGGAGGGAACTGTTGCTCAGAAGAGAGTTGCTGTATTTAAGATTCCAAGAAAAGGGGCACCTTACCCTTTGAGAGGCCACACAGTGGGTCAGGAAGCAGAGGAGTCAAGGGAAAAACCTGAGCACCAACCCTGTGGCGGTTTCTATGGGAAGGAGGGGCAGGGCAGAGTGAGCAGATGTAGGATTGGCTAGTCGGAACAGGTTCACAGGGTTCTGAGGTAGAGGCTGTTCCTAGTTGCCTGGCACCTGGCATGCGGGGGTTAGAGTAGAGGAAGACTGGCCTGGAGTGAGAGAGTCCTGAAGAGTAGGTAGTTGGGGTGCAGGTTCTGGATTGGTTGGTTTACATATGAACGTCACACTTACAGGCAAGTCTTTCACCCTCTAAGAATTAGCTAACCCCGGGAGAAGTTGCCCCTCCAGTGTCAGCAAGGCCACAGATGGCAAAACATCACAATTATAGAAAATAATAAGATGTTCTTAATATACCTTCCATAATTCTTTTAAATATCTACAATTTTTTATTCACTGTTTTGGCCCATTACATCATTCTCTATCAATTCAAGTACTTTGGTGTTAAGGCACAATTTTCCTTTCATCAGTCTTATGTCTTCCTATGAGGTTCCACCAGTGTGAGGATCTGCTGAAACTGCCATTTATAGATCCTATCTGGCTGCCAAGCATAGGTTTTCCCATCTGGGTGTGTAGCTCCCTGGGTACTTCCTGATGGTAAGTATGGCATAGTGGGTAAACTCATCTAATTTTAAGTTAGGAATGACAAGTTGTGTATTTTGAATAATGTAAAGTTTGTACATTTAGTTTGCATTGCCAATAGAGAATTTATTTTAATGGCTTGTTCAAATACAGTGGGTTTTTTTAGGGGGAGGGGTTAGTTTGCATGTCTTAAATTATGTTTGAATTTTAGAATCTTTTCAAACAAACATTTAAAAATTTTGTTCTCACTTGTTATATTTGTTCCTTCTTCTCTTTTAATGTTTAAATGAATCTTCTATTTAAGGAAATGAGTACCTCATTTCTCATATGTTTTGTAAACATTTCCCATAGTTAGATATTTTTTCCATTATTAATAGTATTTTTATAAAATAATTTTTATAAAATTACAATCTCATTTGCCATCCTTTTACATCATGGTCTTCTGGTTTTAGGGCCAAGTTTAGAAACACCATATATACTTTAAATTTGTATAATTATTTAACCACACTTTCTTCTAATAGTTTGTTTCCCTGTCATATTTTCAATATAGTTATTTTAGCCACCTGAGGTTTATGGTGGTATTAAACTGTTACCTCAACTATGTGATAAAAGCTAGTATATGTTTAGGTTTATTTACATACTTTCCATTTTCTCTCAAGTGACAAACTTTTTTTGTCAATAATAATAAATGTTTTAACAACTGGCTGTTCCTTTATTACTCTATTTTTTTCCTTTACACCACCTATATCCTGATTCTTCTTACATGCTTAATTTCCAGACAGACTTTAGTAAAATTTTTTCAATTTCCAAAAAAAAAAGGTTATTTTAGTTGTAATTAAGTCCAAAATATTGGTAATTTGGGGAGAATCAATATTCTTAAATATTGGTATTTTAATCCAGAAACAATACTTAAATTTTGGTCTTCAGTTCTGATGGGAAGTGATAAGATGCTCTCCCAATGATCTCCATTTCCAGGTATTTCACTCTTTTGTAATTTCCTCTCCTATGACTTGCTTCTAACCAACAGAATATTCCTCAGGTGATGAAATGACACTTCCATGATTGTTCTCCATTAAACTGTGTTTCTGTCTTGTTAGAAGACCCTCTCCCTTGCTGGTCTCGATAAAACAAATTATTGTGTGCAATACTCTCTCTATTTTTCAGTTAAATTACCTGGCAGTTTTCACTCTTCTATCTTTCTCAGTTTTGGTATCAATGCTAGATTGGCTAATTAACAAGATAAATGGCAAAGTTTTCTTCTTTATTTCTAACCTTAAAAAATTGCAGTTTATGTTATTTCCTTTATTACAACTTGAAAAATTAATCTGACTTACAGAAATTCTTTCAGAAGCAAATGTGATAAGCTATGCACACCTCTTTAGACAGAGCTTGTATTGTTTGGCTTTCAGTAAATATCAATTGGTTTTATTAACGATATGACTGACAGTTTTATAGATTTCTTCCCAGGTATATAACTGTTTAGGTTTTCCATCACATGATATTTAAAAAATGTTTATTTCATATTTTATCTAATGCTCTGAAGTATTTGCATCAATTTTACAAAGTACTCTGACTCTTACTCTGCTCATGTTACAACTTTTCACATTTCTAATTCAGTGTGTATGTAACTTTTCCCTCTCTCCTTTCTTTTTGGTTTTTTTTTTTTTTTGCATATATTCTTTTTAGGTAGGATTGGTTTTTGTATATATTAATCTCTTGACCCATTCTCTATTTCCTTATACACTTTTTTGTTGCTTTTATGTCATTTCTAAATTCTTAAAAGTAGATGATTCATTCAGTTTTCTTCTTCCATGTAGCCTTGAAACAGATTAAAATTGATGTTTTTTCTCTAAGCACAAATTTAAAAGCCACAAGGTTAGATATGTAATATTTTTATTTAAACATTTTTCTAGATATTTAGTAATCTTGTAATTTCCATTCTGACACCATTATTTTCAATAGATTTTCTAGTATGTTGTTTGTATTTTGTTTTTCTTTCTCTTTCATTATTTTTACTACATTTATTTATATTAGTTAACATACATGGCCTATATTATTGGTACTTTTTGAAATTTATTGAGATTTCCTTGCAGAATAGTAATACAGCCAACATTTTTTAATGTTTCATGAGGACTTGGTAGGGAGTTTTGTTTTTTCAAGGCATTGAGTTCAGTATATTTCTTAGACTTACATTAATTAGTTAAATATCATTCAATCCTTCAACATCCTTTTTCACATGAAGATACATTCTTGAATATAAACTAATAGAGTCAAGTTAGTTTTTTATTTACACTGTATTTCTGCAGATTTTGTTTTGTTTCCTGTGTTTTATAATAGTAATTCAGTATTTTAGGATTATATAATTTTGATCCTCACTGGATTTTATTGTCATTTTATAATAACCTCTCTTAATTTCATTTAATGATTTTATTTTATATACAAACTTCCTTGATATTATTATCTTGAACTAGATTTTTAAAATTTTTTTGCTGATTCTTATCTATTAATTTTTACCTAACTTCTGCTAACCTCCCTATAGTTTAAATCCTGAGTCAAAATTTAGAGTGGTGAAAAGTGTCTAAGTAACTAACTACATAAACCCTTTAACCATTGAGGCCAGCATGTTCTGAAGCTATCCACGCAATGCTCCACTATGGCAGTTCTTATGGCAATTACATTAAGGAGACAAACAATTATGAGTCTCCCCGTGGTATAATTCCATCAAGACAAGTACTTTTGGGAATGGAAAACACATTGTAGTAGTGAGATCAGCATTATGTTAAGGACTAAAATGTAACTAACTGAGGCTAAATAACCCAAGGAATAGGATTCACAGAATATCCTTGGCTTTGAGGTCAGCGAATGTTAGTGTCTTTGGCTATATAACTTGTTCTATAGAATCACAAAGAGAAATGTATTACCAAAAAGAATACCTCAGAAGATAGAAGTTAAAAGAAGTTGAATACTACTTTGCCTAAATTGTATTAGACTTCTGACTTTTTGATCTAGTATAGTCAAATCCAAGAGGCCCTCGTCAATGTGGTTATTTCTTGAAAATATTAGAGACTGTAAACAGACTTTTCCTTTCTCTTCTTTATTCAAACTTCACAGAAGTGTAATGTTGCCTGGGTCACAGGGGAACCTGAGGCAGAAGTTGTTTTGATGATCAAGAGCTTGTGGGGTTTTCATCTTGGCTGTACTCAGAGGATCGTGAATGTGGTACCAAGCCTCCAGTCATTCTCTTCCCTATGCCCTCTGTCCAACACTAGGCTTGGTACATGATTGGTGTATTTCTGTTGCCCCACGAGTATTTTATTTCACTTCGAATAAATAAATGAATGAGGTTGACTTCTACCATTCAGTCTAAATTAGAAACCTACCATTCCTGAATAGTGAGAAGATGCCCTACAAGATCAGTTTTACAAAAAATAACTTGGTGACAATTGTGTGTAGATTCTTGAATGTCAATTGCATCAACAGCTATCTAACAAATTGGCTTCCAAAGTGTTTTATTATAAAGTCATGTGGCCCTTTAAATTTGAAGGCAAAGAAGTCTGAATAGAGGATATTATAATTTGTTATCATGTTTATTATCATCTTTGTCATTATAATCATCACATCATTATTATTGTATCTCATACAATTCTGATGTGTTACCAGTAATAAAACCATAGAAATTTGTCAGTGTGAACAAATGAGGTCATGTATTCATGGGGCAGGAATGAGCATTACAATATCATAGCCAATGGGCTGGTAAGTCATCTTTCTTGTATTTTGAGCCTAGAGATTTTCTTCATCTTCACTCCTTCAAAGAAACTGAATCACCAAGTGATTAAAAAAATGTATTATAAACTTAAATTAGTGTGTCCTTTTGACACATTGAATGCCTTCTTACTGCTAATGCACTCATTTGTATTACATTATATTTAGAACTGAGTGATTCACAGTATTCTCTACTTTAGACTCTTCCATCAAACCATGTTTATGAAAATAATGAACTAAAAGGGGCTCTTTTTATTTGCAGGAATTTAAAAAATCTAAGTGCTGATGAGACTGAATCTTGAGGCTCTAATAAAAAGTTTTTTACTTCTTTTTCAAATTAATAGAATTATCTGAATGATGTGGGAAACCACACTCATGTATCTAAGTCAGTTATGTTGTTAGTGGTGTAGCATTTATTGGGTAACTATCACTGCATTTATTGTTAAATGCTATATGTAGAAATATTTATAGCTCTAAATTCTTCCAGTCCATCCTGGTAGCTTTATGTGTTTCTCTATCTCCTCCACTATCTAAGGATAAAGCCTTTGGCTTCCATGTGAATAATAACAAAACAATAATAATAACAAAATTAATAATTACTATGTTGCATGCATATGTTCATGCACTTTACAAACAATGACTCACTTAATATTTATAAAAATCATATGAGGTAGGATCTCTTATAAAACCTGACTTCAGTTCCAGAATTTGGGTTTAAAGTCCATGCTCTTAACTACAATATTATGCGATATCCAGTAGCATGTTATAGCAAGTTAACACTGCCTCTTTCAAATGATTTATGAAAAAAATGCTCATATTTTTAAAAATTAGTGACAGAATTAATACATAAATATAAAAACAACTCCTCTTCTCCTGGGTGTCACAATGCAGAATTAGGAATCCATGTATATACCACACTTGAGGATGTTCACTTCATAATGCTGTATTTCTGTACCGTTTCTGATTTTTAACCACAGTATTGTGTTAAATTTTTCCGTGTTCAGTAGATTGCATATTTCTGAGATGAATTAATTATTAGTATCTCCTGAGATTTTCCTCTATAGAAAAAAAATTCTTTTATTCAAAGAGGCCCCTGTTGGGCCATAAAGCTTCAGTAACATTATTTAAGCATAATATTCTCCTTGAATTAGAATGAATACCTTTTGTCTGGATGCCACACTATAGAAGCAGAGCACTTCTCTTTAGATAATGAAAGTGAAAGAATTTAAAACTTCCTGTATGAAAATCTAAATACAATATCATATTAAAATATTTGTGATTTCATTTTTAAGCTGATTAAGTTCCTATTTAGTATGATATCCTTTATTGGGAGGTTTATATTTTCTTCCAAAGATTGTATAACAGTAACAAGCATTTGAATGTAGATATAATGTATATCATATCCTTAAGATTACAATATTTTATACATAAAATATTCTGTCTATACATTTAGTTTTCACTTGTGGAATCCTTGTTTTATTTCACCTTCTCCTTCTCAAAAAGGATTTCTTTATGCTATGCCCTATTGAATGAATTTGGTTATACTTACTCAAAGATACATGCCCTGAGCATATCTAATTCAAAGTCGTATGTGAGAAGATGACTACATAAATTTTACCCAAACTGGGCCCGTCTTGGGAATCAATAGTGTGCTTTTAATAATTAAGCAAAGACATAAGTGTAAAAATAAAGCAGGGCTGTCCTGAATATACTGGGATGTATGATCACCGTATATACAAGTTTTCCAACTCAGTGTAAGTTTATCTGCCAGAGAAGAACAAAGAGGTATTCACAGCTGTATTACTTTCCTAAAGCAGGGATTTTGCTGTATGTAATATTGCATCTTTTCTGGATATACAATGCGACAACTTAGATTTGGCCTCTAGAAGCATACTGACCTACCTAGCTGCCTAGTGAACAATTATTGTATGTACCATTAAAGAAACCAAATTAAACAATTTAATGCTTCTTTATTGGAATCCCCCCACCAATTTTTTTTTTTGCTTCTAGCATTTATTACTGAATTTTTAGTACTTTCCTAGGTATTTCTTTGATATTCAGTCTTTGAGGATGTTATCTATGTCATTTGATTTATTTCGTTTTAATTGACATATGTATAATAAAATGCACAAATCTTGGTGCAGAGTTCAATGAGATCTGAAATGTGTATACACTCATGTTATCTCTTCCAGATCAAGATATCAAACATTTTCACTGATTTTTTTCACCTACACCTGTTTCATCTATCACCCATGTCTCCTCTGGCAGCCACCAGTCTGTTTCTATTTATGAGTCTATTTCTGTTTTGTTTAGTATTTTAGCTTCTATATATAATTGAAATCCTATAGCATTTATGTTTCTCTGACTTATTTTAATTAGCATAATATTGTCATCCATCTATGTTGTTTAAAATGGCAAGATTTCATTGTTTTTATGGCTGACTAATATTCCATTGTATATATGTACTACATTTTTTTATCCTTTCATCTATTGATGGACACTTAGGTCGTTTCCCTTAGCTTTTGTAAATAACATTATGATAAACATAGGAGTGTATATATCTTTCTGAATTGTGACTTTGTTTTCTTTGGTTAAATACCCAGAAGTAGAATTACTGGATTATGTGGTATTTTCATTTTCAGTTTTTTTGAGAAAATTCCATACTGCTTTCTGTAGTGGCTGCACAAATTTACATTCCATTAGCAGGGTTCCCTTTTCTCCACATCCTTGTTAATACTTGTTATTTCTTGTCTTGTTGATATTAGCTGCCCTAAGTGGTGGAAGGTGATATTTCATTGTGGTTTTGATTTGCACTTACCTGATGATCAGTGATGTGGAGCATGTTTTCTTGTGTCTATTGACTATCTGTATTGTCTTCTTTGGAAAAAATGTCTATTCATGTCCTGTGACCATTTTTAAATTGAGTTGTATGAGTTCTTCATACATTTTCAAAGTTAGCCCCTACCAAATATATCATTTGCAAATGTATTCTCCCATTCAGTAGTTTTCCTTTTTGTTTTGTTGATGATTTCATTTGCTGTGTAGAAGCTGTTGAGTTTGATGTAGTCCCACTTGTTTAGTTTTGCTTTTGTTTCCCTTACCTGGCATTTCTAGAAAAAAAAAATTACAATGCTGATGTTCATGAGTTTATGATCTGTTTTTTTCTAGGAGTTTTATGGTTTTGTGTCCTATAGTTAGGTGTTTAAAGTAATGTTAAGTTTAATTTTGTGGATGGTGTAAGACAGTGACCCAGTTTCTTTCTTTTGCATGTAGCTGTCCAGTTTTCCCACATCATTTACTGAAGAGCCTGTCTTCCTCATTGTACATTCTTGCCTCCTTTGTCATATACTGAATGATCATATAAGGTTTGTTTCTGGACTCTTGATTCTGTTCCATCAGCTGTGTATCTATTTTTGTGCCAGTATAATTCTGTTTTGATTATTGTAGTTTAATGCTTATTACATTAGTGAAAACATTTTAGGATATATTATACATGTCATTCATAGAAAGGAAAATAATAAGGGAAATAAATTCACTGATTTATTCCTGTAATTGTTTTTTATATTTAGAGTACAACTCTTCTGATCACTTTTTAAATCAGTTATAAATATCTATAAATATCTGTGCCTTCCCACATAATATCATTCTGTGTCCATCATGAACTTATTTTGAAAATAAAACATAAAATAAGCAAGAAACGTCTATAATGTTAACTAAAAGCCAATAGAATTTTTTGTTTTTAATTAATATACTTTTTTTATATCTAGTAGTTTTAATCTTCCACCTTTATTTAAATATGTTCTTATTCCAATGTCTTGTGATTGATGCTAGATCATGGATTTCTTAACCTATATTATATTGCTTTCAAGTATACAGTTCGGTGGTTCAACAGTTACACACATCATTAAATCGTCACCCCAACTAGTGCAGCTACCATATATCAACATAGGAAGGTGTTACAGAATCGTTAGCTATGTTCTACATGCTGTGACTCCGGGAGGAAGGGGGTCCCCTTCCCAGGGCAAGTTCCCTATGAATCCCTGGAGACCAAAGGAAGACAAGGGAAAGGGTAGGTTGGGTAGTAAAGGTTTTTTTTTTTTCGTGGCTCAGTCTTTCCTCAATCCAAACCCTGGCTTCTGGGCTCTCCTTCCCCACGGCTCCGTGCTCTTGTTTGGCTCTGCTACCAAGATCTCCCTCTCCACCCTCCGTGTTCCACTTACCCCCCAGTTCCCTAACCCCAGGAGGTACTCTCTGGGCAGGTCCCTGGTGACTGACAGGCACCTGAGAAATTACGTACCAGGAATGGAGGGGAGGAGAGAATGCCTGCTGCTCTCTATCCCTTACCGCAGATGGAGAATCCTGTTGTTGGTTGGCAAACATCGCATTTATGTACAGGTTTTTATATGTATATACAATGGGTACTATCAAGTCCAGGTGGGAATCCTGGTTAGAAGCTCCATTTATCCTACAACTACCGTCGCTGTGACCAATTTATATTATGAAAGATTCTGTAGCCCACCCAACCACCCCTCCCCTGTGGTAACTACCAGTCACTTCTCAGTGTCTGTGAGTCTTCTGCTGTTTTGTTTCTTTGGTTTTGTTTTGTTTTTAGATCTCACACATAATGTAAATCATATGGAGTTTGGTTTTTTAGATGGCTTTTCAACTAAGTAGTTAGCTACATTTTAAAACTATTTTTTCATTGCTACATACCATTAATGTGAAATTCAAAACATCTAAATGTACAAAAATGAATGCATTCATAATTACATCCAAGATCAAGATGTACAGTATTACAGACACGCAGAATTCACCTTCATGTTCTTTCAGTTATTACCTCTTAAAAGGGACAAATAGTCTGATTGACATCTATTGCCTGTTTGTGTCATACAGTATAATATCTTTTTTGTCTGGTTATTGTAATATTTTGTTCACAGGATTCATCAATTCCTGTTCATGTAGCATAATTTTATTCTTCTTCATTGCTGCACAGTGTTCTTTACCTTAATATGTTATAATTTATTTGGGTGTTCTACTGATGGATATATGAATTGTTTCTCATGTGTGGCTTATGAATTATTCTCTGAATTTCTTAAAAAAATTTGAGCCACATGTTTATATTCCCACAGTGTATTAAGTTTAGTTCCTAAACATTATAACCAATAGTGGTTATTGTGTTAATTTAATTCAAGGTATTTGTTGGTTGTAGATGCCATTGGAATATATTTATTAGCAAGCTTGAAGAGAGCTCACAAATCCATAGTTAAAGTTAGAATAACTTTGGAATAAGTCCCAGATAATTGTCCTTGTATGTGCTTTGGTAATACCTTTTATTAAAAAGTTTGACATAGATAATTCTTTGCTGTGGGATACTTGGTTGGGCATTGTGGGGTGTTTAGCAGCATTCTTGACCTACATGAGATGACACTAGTACTAGCCTTCTCCTCACCACCAAGATTGACAACCCTAAACCTCTGGACATTGCCAGATTGTCCCTTGGAGAACAAAATTACCCAAGGTTCAGAATCACTGATATAATGGAAGGATTCAATCAGCTTTTTGTTCCACATCAGGAAAAATAAATCCTTTGAAATTTTATCTAGACATGATATGCTTCAGGCACATTTTAAAATGGGAAGAGAAGGATACTTACCAGAGTTTTACACCCTTTTTACCAAGATATGGGAGTATATCTTAAAGATTTTCCTCATGGCAAATATCTTGACTTTGAGTGATTTCACAAATGGGAATATTTATAACATACATTTTGTGAATTAGCAAACTACTGAGTTTCACTGAAGTGAGACAGTTTATATTATAAATACAATTGTATATTTCTTAAAACAAAGGACATTGAAACAATTTGTGAGCACTTCTGGTATATAGCTCTTCTGATTTAATGCTAAATGACCATTTTTAGAATATACATTAATTATTAATGTGGATTATTATTAGGAAAAATAACTTTCCCACAATGTAGTCTAGACTAAAGCATACATAACATCCATATTTATTTAAAAGTAAATCACAGATATTATAGTAACTGGTTATAATTATCGCTCTCAAAGTCTGTGACATCATATTTAAAAGTTGTAAATTATGTCAGAGACATTTTACTTAAATAATCAGCTAGATTGGCTATTAAGTTGTTTAAATGTTGTATGATTTATTAGCACACTATTAAACATCTTGGCATCTCAAACTAAACTTTAATATAAATTTAGAAGTATATCAATACTCAATTTTGTAACATTATGATTTTATGTTTTTATATAATAGTGTTACAGTTCCTTTCCTACTTTTCACTCTACTTGTTATTTCATTCTTTTATGTTTGGTTAAATTAATAAAAAATTTCAAGGGGAGAAATTATTTTACTAATAAAAAGAGTTTTTTTCTCAGTATCAATCCATAATTGTCTAAAAAGTAGATTTTAAGTAATAGTGTCTTCATCAAAGTATCTCCAGGAATATTTGTCTTTCCTTAATTCAAAGCAAATTTTTTCCATAAATGATTTACTTTAATGACTTTTTCCCCCCTATTATCACAATTTTACATGGTATATCACTTTAAGTTCTCCATCCTCTTGATATTTTCTGGTTAGCCTACAATGAGAGAATTATATTTCCCCCTCACTGATTTTGGAGAAAATGGTAACCTAGAGAATGACTTTTGATAAAAATTGGTCTTGTATTTAATAGAACCACAAAATCTGTAAAACTTTCCAAGCAGCTAGTTAAATACTTTCCTTTACCTTAGCAACTGTAGAGGTTTAACATTGTACAATCTCATCTTAACAATTTTGTAGATAGAACTTTTCAGAGGTGGCTCCTCACACAGTAAGAAACTGTTTTGATATTTTCAGTAAGAATCACATAAATATATACCAAATATATTTTGAACAGTGTTAGTGCTATAATGATGATACTTATTTGGAGAGCACTATTTTTTAAATATCGGATATGCCATATTATGCATATGTATTGTTTCAGAACTACATTTTGTCCATCTAAGAACCAAGTATATTATAACCATAAAATTTTCAAGCTGGTTTATTTTTTACTACAATTTTTCTTCTACTATATTTGTTTTTCTCCTTTAATACTGTTCCTGAAATTTTTAAGTAAGTGATGACTTTTTCCATCTGTAATATTTCATTTACAAGGCTATGATTACATAAACAGTAGTCAGAGGATGTTTTATTTAGGAGACAATAATTGCCTTCTCTTTAAGGGATCATGGATACAAAATGGAGGTATAGAAGGATAGTATTTATACAGAAAAGGTTGTTGTGATAGCTTCATTTTAAACATGAGGATATTTTATACCAAGAAGTTGAAAAAAAATGTTTTGAAGATGATACACTTAAAATTATATTTCATATGTTGTCCTAAAGAGGAATGATATTTTTCTGGCCTTAATAAAAGTCCAGCTTCAAAGACTTGCAGAATTCCCCACTAGGGGCTCCCCAGTTGGAAGGTTCACAGATAGGGGCTCCCAGGTGAAGCTGCACCCTCTGCCCCTGCAGCCACTGGGGCCTCCCCACTATCCACAGTGGGAAGGTTCTGGGTATCTCCCCACCATCTCTAGGGGCAGCCTACCCAAGGGTCACACCTGTGAAGACAGATTCCGGGTTCAGAGGTCCTGCCTACTACCACCAGATGTAACTCGGGGGGATAATCCTGGGGCAAAATACCTTTGAAACTGAAATCAGTCAAAGGGAGAAATAAAGTGGGATAAACCCATTTACCGCTTACAAGTGGTCATCCACTTCTGCTCACCCATGACTCTCACAACCCAGCTGCAGAAGATATGCCTTGGTTGGCCCTTGTAATTAACTATTGATATGGAGATAGACTACTTCTGTATCCCTCCTTGGAAACACCTATTGATATGAAGATGCAGTAAGGCCAGGTGAGAGATTCTGGAAATATTGCAATTTTACCCATACAACTTAAGGGGATCTAAGAGACAGTTCTTAAACCCAAAGGAGTGAACTTGTGAGTTCTATCCTTACTGGATGGAATTTCAGGAATTTAAGCAAGTGAGACCTTTTAGAACTGTGGGTTTTCAATTTTCTCTGTTCAAATAATACTACAGAGGAACTAAAAATACATATGAAATTATCTGTAGTCTTTGCTGAAGCATCTACCCTCAAATCCCATAACTCTGCACTTTCATTCAGAATACATGAATTAGTGTGGCCTATTTTTTTACCCTATTTAAAAATGAACAAAGGTGAATTCCTGACTTCCCACTTCACAGTATAATTTTAGGATAACTTATAATCACTATCCCAGTTTTTGATTGTTTAATGTATTTGCCTTTGCATGGACTTAGGAGTCATAAAAAAGTAAGAATAGTTCAAAATACGATAGGTGATGAAATTATTTATTAGGCCCATGCCATATGGTTCTCTGTAAGTGTTATTTCCATGGTGTAACCCATATAATTTGTTGGCCAAGCTTCTTTTAGAATAATAAATAGGAGGCCTGGGTGCAAAAGGAGAGAGATGTATCCTGACAATAAGATGAGAAATAATTCTGGATCCTCCGTTTAAGGCGTTAACTATGATTATTGTGCCTCTCCATAAAGAATAAGTGAAGTGAGCATCTATCTCTACTCTGGAATAAAGAGTCAGTTGTTGATCTATGGCTCTGTACAAAGATTAGCAATGGGAAATAACTTTTTCAGGTTATACAGGAAAAGCATATTAACATAAGTTTATTTCAAGCTGAAATCTAACAGCTGAATCATGTGCTCAGATGCATGTCATTGTATTGTGTCTTTTTCTTTTGAAATATTTTACTGTTTTCCTCCAAAATTTGGGCATGGTCAATAAAACTGTGGAATTATAAAGTATCTGCAGTAAGAGTGAAGTCAAAATTAATACAAACAACTGAAGTGCAAAACGCCACCTTAAATGGAGAGAAACGGGAAAAGGAGGAAACGAAGCATTCAGTGGGGAGATTCTAGCTAATTAATAACTTTTAGACTGATTTTGTTATCTATTTAAAGGGACAGTTAACTTTATTAAAGTTGTGATAAATTTAGAATTTCAATTCTTTGGTGAAAATAGAAAAATATTAAATATATAAAAAGTTTCTTTTTCAGTGAAGAACATGCACCTATTATAAATACATATCTACATATAAATGTATCTATAAGTTGAGAATCTAGCTTTGGTCAGATCAACGTAGGAAATAACTTTTAATCTGTAAAAGGTGTGACTATATGTTAAATATGGAAAAATAATATATATATTTTGTAATTTTTGTTTCTAATTTTCCATCCTTATTTTCAGTACCTCTATCTTCCATAGTTTCCTTTTCTCTTTACATACCCAATTTGTAAGCAATTATTTGACAGGAATTCTAAAGTTAGAATAGTATATAAAATAATCAAATCCTACTCCCTAAGCAGAACTAGAGTAAGATTTTTTACAGTAATCACATCTATAGTCTACCTTCAAGTTTTCTAGGGAACCCTTATTATTTTAGTATTTTGAACTAATGCAGGTGGCAATGTATGGTGACTTAGTTGTCCAAGGTAAAATATTTCATTGTATTTATAAAATTATAAAAATTAAAGAACTCATCATTTATTGAAAGAGAGGCTTTGTGTTAAGAGATTAAATATCATCTTAATTGGCTAGATTATCCCCCCTCCCCCACCATTCTTCCTGGCTAGGTTTCAGGCAGCATTCTCATGCCATTAACTAAAGTAGATAATGCAGTTGGAAGCAGAGATACTGCAGCTGTATGCAATGATTTTTATTCTGACAGACTGGATTCGAAGTTGTTGGAGAACACATAGATAGATCTGTCCAGGCAGTAGTTGAAAGCACTGGCTTGAAGTTCAGGAGAGAACTTTATCTCATAAATATTAAATTTGAGAAATGAACATTTGGTCAGTAGGGCTTTACTGAATATTTACTGCCATTCTGTAAGCTAGGGAAAAAGATGCATTGAGGTTTGACAGGATTCTCCTCTCATTCTAATGAATTTAAACTCATCAATATATAAATGAAAACACTAATACATGTGAAAATCAGAAGTAATTAAAATTCTATGATTTAAAGTAGGTGATTTGTTATAAAGTGACCAGGCAGGGAGGGTTTAGACTGAATGAACAGAAGTTCTTTCTCTGGAAGCTGAACACTTAGAGATTCTAGCCATGTAAAGAATTGGGAAAAATTAATAAGAAAAAGAACACAGTATGATGAGGGGGAAGTTTATTGAGGTGAGCCTGGCCTGATCATATGAGCCTGTTAGATCTGGGTCCAGAGGTCAGAGATGAAGGAAGTCAGGTGTTGAATCAAGATAGAGGATTCAAAGCCATTGGCTTTGAAGATGGATGGGTCATATGGAAATGCATGTGAATAGTGTGCAAGAGTAGAGAGTGGCTCAGGCTAACAGCCAGTAGGGAAAGCATCCAAATGAGAGCATAGCTCACCAATATCTTCATATCTTGAAAGTGAACTGATCACATTTTGTTGGGCTTTGGATCTACAGAATTGTAAGCTGCTATATGGGTGATATTAGAAGCGCCTATGTGTTGTAATTTGATAAACAGCATTAGGACTCTATTACAGGCAGCTACTAGAAAGACCCTATCACTGAACCTGATCCCAGCACATTCCAGGGATGGAGAGAGGACCAGTTTGGCTGGAGCACGGGGAGTGTGGGGACCAGTGATAGGAGAGGAAATTGGAGTCATACACACCCAGTGGCTAAGTAAAGACCTGTTAATGTATCAGATTCCCTTGGGGTGAGAAAAGAATGAAAGAACAAGGAAGGGTAGAGAACAGCAGCCTATTAGGAACAGATGGAATGGGAATAACTGGCTAAGGGGCCTGAGGAGGTTTCTAAAGAGATGGGAAAGGGAGACTCCTGAAGTGTCTCAAAGCCATGGAATCCAAGAGAGGAAATTTTCAAAAATGCTGAAATGGTCAGAAATGTTGAACACTTCAGAGATTAGGACAAGTAGGATAATATTAGACGTAGTCATTTGAAGCTACTAAAAATCAATTGTATACCATTTCCTCTGCTTATCCATTCATCCCTTTTTTGCCCTAGCTGGAGAGTAGCAAGCAATATAGTTCTTCACAAACTTGTAGGCATGTTTAGAAATGGTCTAACTTAAAATGTACCACATATAACATCTTCAAGTTGTATTTTTAGAGGAGTGTGTATGTGTGTGTGTGTGTGTGTGTGTCTATCTGTCTGTCTGTGTGTATATAGAAACACTGTAGGGAAGTCAGAAGAGCACTTACAACTGAGGGGAACCTGGAGGCCTGGAAAGGCATTCCACATATATTAAGATTTCATAAAGAAAAATTTTAAGCAAACACACTTTGACTTCAAATATGGAATCCAAACTGAAAGTTACTAAGGCAGATGTTCTAAATTTTAGCAATTTAGTTTTGGATGATTGTATATCAGATCCATCAGGATTAGTTGGAACAGAGATTCATTCATTTTAATGAGTGATATGCCTGAAGTGGACAAAAGGTCAGTAAGTACTTAATCTCCATGGAGTTTGGTGACTAAGGTGAAGGTATGGGGAGTGTGTGCACATACCAAATTGCTTAAAGATTTTATGCTTGTAATACAGAACAACTGTTGGTGAAAATGCATTGTCAAGATAGCACACATTTTTAAAAATCTAGAACAGATAGCACAGTTTATTTTACATTTGTTATGGACCAAATGTAGGTGGCCCGCCAAAATTCATATGTTGAAATCCCCAATGTGATGTTAGGAAGTAGGATGTTTGGGAGGTGATTAATATTAGTGCCCTCAGAAAAGAAATGGCAGAGTGTTCTCCAGCCCTTCCTGTCATGTGTGATGGTACTAGAGAAGATGGTCTGCAGCCCAGAGGAGGGCTCTCACCAGAACCCAGACCACACTGGCACCCTCATCTCAGTTGTACAGCCTCCAGTACTGTGAGAAATAAGTTTCCATTGTTTACAAGCCACTCAGACTATGATAAATTGTTATAGCATCCACAAACTAAGACCACAGTTTTATAAGTAGAATAAATGACTTAAAATATCAACTTAGCCACAACAATCTACGTCACTTACTTGCCTTTTGACATTGGCCAAGTTAATTTTTCTACATCTCCATGTCCTGATTTGTTAAATGGAGATACTATTATTTAGATTTTCTTGAAAGATTAAAACATAAAATGTATAGAAAACATTTAAACCCTGGCCCTCAGTAAGTCTTAGTTTTTAATAGTATACAACTTGCTAATTTGCAAACTTCTTTAAACCTCAGACTCTTTCTTCAAGGGAAGTAGTTAAATGCCTGCTAGGTAAAAACTAATAAACTAGAAGTAATTCTTGGCCAGTAGTGCTGAATTGAGTGGGGGCCTGGCATATATCAGCATCTTCTTCATTAGGTGAACCAACAGAGCTCAGAGGAGCACAGACAGAAAACCACTGTCCTGAGAAAGACAGTAAGTTATCTTTTAAAGCAAGACAGTAGAAGTATTAAGCAGAATCTCCTAGCACTGTTTCAAATTTGTTACTATAGTGGAGAAAATTATTGCCAATTGTTTTGCTATTTTAATTTCTTTCCTTTGTGGTCTGAAGACTGGCACAGTACTCCTTTTAAAATCATATAGAAGATTTAAACTTATCAAAATGATTTCTGGCTTTTAAAGTAACAATTATCATATCTTTGGACTCTGATCCATGACATAATTCTGGGTTTGCTGTGTTTGCTAAAAGGCCTCTGACTTTGCCTCAGCTGTTTCCTTTGAGCATCAAGGCTTGTCATAGATATATATCCTAACGATACAGCCTAGAGCTTTTACAGACTATTTTCTATTAAATGCAGCAAGGAAGATGACTCTGAGTCTTAGGTGAATTCCAATTAGGCTTTTATTTGGCTTGTCTTTTCTTCTAAGAAGAAAGACAAAAAACTGTAGAAAGCTATTTCTGCATGGTTTTGTCCCACCCCGTGGTATTTCTGGTCCAATGAGGGATTAGTTGACTACAGCAGTGATTAAGTTACTAATTTAGCAAGTCATACTCTTTTTTTCTATGTGCTTTTTTGTATTACATTCCCTAGGCCTTTCTTAGGAATGGCTTCATTAACATTGAATTGGCTTTCTTTATGGAGGTTGGAGATCCCAGTAGCTTTTAAAAAATATTTTATAAGCTGCGCAGGCCTCTACTAATTGATGATTTGCCCTTTTTCTGAATACCCTTAAATATAGGGATCAAGCAAAAGCTAAAATATTTTAAATCTACTACTGAATAATTATATGAGAATAAGCCCTTAACACTATGTTTAATAAAATAAACTTGCTATGGACAATATTCAAAATTTAACAAAGAAATTACCTTTTGTAAGATACAAAATGTGTGTATTTGTTTTAAAACATATTTGAAGTAAGTTTTATTTTCTCAAGTGCTTTCACTAATTGATCAATTATTATCTTTTAAACAGTTCCGTATTAATATTGAAATTTACTGGGTGCACATTGGCTATGACTGTAATAGGTTGCATGTAAGAATTAAGCCATGAGACATTTCTTTAAGAAATTGAGATTTCCACTATGCAGACTAATGAATTGCTTATTAAACTATAGTTGTCATTAAAAAGATGGCGGCGTGAGAGGAAAGACAGAAGCTTCCTCCTAAAATTGGATACAATTAGAAAACTTAATTGGCACAACTAATCCTGAGAGAGCAGCAGGAAAGACGATGGCTTCAGACTGCACACACCTGGAGGAAAGAGCAGACCTCACGAACGGGGTAACGTACCAGAGCTGTGGCTCCCGGGACCCGAGCCCCTCCCCCACCCCAGCTCACCGGCGGGAGGAAGAGAAACGGAGCAGGGAGGGAGTGGAAGGCTCGGGACTGCTGAATACCTAGCTCTGGAGATCTGCTCTGGGAGCACAAACCTACATTTCATGGTGTTTTCATGAGACTCGCATGACTACCGGGTTGGAAATTTAATATAGGCAGAGTTCCTGGGGAGACTGGGATTCCGGCTGCTTGTGGAAAGCAGGGATCCATAGCTGGCTGCACTGGGACAAAAACATACCTGTGTGACCAGCCCACTGGCTCAGGCAGTGGAGACAGGCACAGGAGCCAGGAGGCGGGGAAGAGCTCTTTCCTCCCCCCAGGCACAAGTACCGCTCCTCTTTGACCCCCGACATTGCTTCAGGGGCTCAGCAGCTCCAGAGACTACAGCTTATGGACACTAGAGGGCGCCATACACAAACATGAAACGCCAAAGGAACCTTGTCCAGAGTAAAATTGTTAATACCACTCTGAGAAAGATTTAAATTATATGGACCTCATGACTCTTCCTGAAAGGGAGTTAAAAATAAAAATAATCAACATGCTAATGGAGGTATGGAAAGACATCCAAGAACTCAGGATTGAATTCAGGTCAGAGATCCAATCGTTGAAGAACACAATGGAGGGTATTAAAAGCAAGTTGGATATGGTAGAGGAAACAATAAATGAAATAGAAACTAGAGAAGAGGAATACAAAGAAGCTGAGGCACAGAGAGAAAAAAGGATCCCTAAAAATGAAAGAATATTTAGAGAACTGTGTGACCAATCCTAGCAGAACAATATTTGCATTATAGGGAAAACAGAAGAAGAAGAAGAGAGAGAAAGGGATAGAAAGTGTCTTTGAGGAGGTAGTTGCTGAAAACTTCCCCAATCCGGGGAAGGAGACAGTCTCTCAGGCCATGGAGATCCACAGATCCCCCTACACAAGGGACCCAAGGAAGACAACAGCAAGACACATAGTAATTAAAATGGGAAAGATCAAGGATAAGGACAGACTGTTAAAAGCAGCCAGAGGCAGAAAAAAGATCACATACAAAGGAAAGCCCATCAGGCTAACATCAGAATTACCAGCAGAAACCTTATAGGCCAAAAGGGAGTGGCATGATGTATTTAATGCCATGAAGCAGAAGGGCCTGGAACCAGGATTACTTTATCCAGCAATATTATCATTTAAATTTGAAGGAAGGATTTAACAATTTCCAGATAAGCAAAAGCTGAGAGAGTTTCCTCCCACAAACCATCTCTGCAGTCTATTTTGGAGGAACTGCTATAGGTGGAAGTGTTCCTAGGGTTGGATAGCTGTCACCAGAGGTAGTAAAACCATGGTAGGGAGGGTGGAGCAGCTGATTGTAAGACAAAAGCAAAATTAAATTGACTATTCTCAAAGCCAATCAAGGGATAGACAAAGAGTACAGAATTTGATAGCTAATATATAAAGAATGAAGGAGGAAAAAAAGGAAGAGAAGTAGAAAAGAACCCTTAGATTGTGTTTGTAACAGCATACTAAGTGAGTTAAGTTAGACTCTTAGATAGTAAGGAAAGTAACCTGGAACCTTTGGTAAGCACGAATCTAAAGCCTGAAATGGCAATAAGTACATGCCCACTGATAATTATCCTAAATGTCAATGGACTGAATCCACCGATAAAAAGACATAGAATTACTGAATGGATAATAAAACAAGACCCATCTGTATGCTGCTTACAAGAGACTCACCTCAAACCCAAAGACATGAACAGACTAAAAGTCAAGGGATGGAAAAAGATATTTCATGCAAACAATACAGAGAAAAAAGCAGGTGTTGCAGTACCAGTGTCAGACAAAATAGACTTCAAAACAAAGAAAGTAACAAGAGATAAAGAAGGACATTACATAATGATAAAGGGCTCAGTCCAACAAGAGGATATAACCATTATAAATATATGTGCACCCAACACAGGAGCATCAGCATATGTGAAACAAATACTAACAGAACTAAAGGAGGAAATAGATGGCAATGCATTCATTTTAGGAGAATTCAACACACCATTCACTCCAAAGGACAGATCCACCAGACAGAAAATAAGGACACAGAGGCACTGAACAACACACTGTAACAGATGGACCTAATAGACATCTACAGAACTCTACACCCAAAAGCAACAGGATAGACATTCTTCACAAGTGCACATGGAACATTCTCCAGAACAGACCACATACTAGACCACAAATGAGCCTCAGTAAATTCCAAAAGATTGAAATCCTACCAACCAACTTTCAGACCACAAAGGTATAAAACTAGAAATAAATTGTACCAAGAAAGCAAAAAGGCCCACAAACACATAATGGCTTAACAACACTCTTCTAAATAGTCAGTGGATCGACGACCAAATTAAAATGGAGATTCAGCAATATATGGAAATGAATGACAACAAAAACACAAAGCCCCAACTTCTGTGGGACGTAGTGAAAGCAGCCTTAACAGGAAAGCATATAGCAATCCAGGCATATTGAAAGAAGGAAGAACAAACCAAATGAATAGTCTAACGTCACAATTATCAACATTGGAAAAAGAAGAAAAATTGAGGCCTAAAGTCAGCAGAAGGAGGGACATAATAAAATCAGAGAAGAAATAAACAAAATTGAGAAGAATAAAAGAATAGAAAAAAAATCAATGAAACCAAGATCTGGTTCTTTAAGAAAATAAACAAAATCGATAAGCCTCTAGCCAGACTTATTAAGAAAAAAAGAGAAACACACATCAAGAGAATCAGAAATGAGAAAGGAAACATCACGATGGACCCAAAAGAAGTACAAAGAATTATTAGAGACTACTATGAAAACCTATATGCTAAGAAGCTGGAAAACCAGAAGAAATGAACAACTTCCTAGAAAAATATAACCTTCCAAGACTGACCAAAGAAGAAACACAAAATATAAACAAACCAATTACAAGCAAAGAAACTGAAACGGTAATCAAAAAACTACCCAAGAACAAAACCCCAGGGCCAGATGGATTTACCTCAGAATTTTATCAGTCATATAGAGAAGGTATAATACCCATTCTCCTTAAAGTTTTCCAAAAAATAGAAGACAAGGGAATACTCCCAAACTCACTCTATGAAGCCAACATCACCCTAAAACCAAAACCAGGCAAAGACCCCACCAAAAAAGAAATTACAGACCAATATCCCTGATGAACGTAGATGCAAAAATACTCAATAAAATATTAGCAAACCGAATTCAAAAATACATCAAAAGGATCATACACCATGGCCAAGTGGGATTCATCCCAGGGATGCAAGGATGGTACAACATTCGAAAGTCCATCAACATCATCCACCACATCAACAAAAAGAAAGACAAAAACCACATGATCATCTCCATAGATGCTGAAAAAGCATTTGACAAAATTCAACATCCATTCATGATAAAAACTCTCAGCAAAGTGGGAATAGAGGGCAAGTACCTCAACATAATAAAGGCCATATATGATAAACCCACAGCCAACATCATACTGAACAGCGACAAGCTTTAAACTTTTCCTCTGAGATCGGGAACAAGACAGAGATGCCCACTCTCTCCACTGTTATTTAACATAGTACTGGAGGTCCTAGCCACGGCAATTAGACAAAACAAAGAAATACAAGAAATCCAAATTGGTAAAGAAGAAGTCAAACTGTCACTACTTGCAGATGACATGATATTGTACATAAAAAACCCCTAAAGACTCCACTCCAAAACTTCTAGAACTGATTTCGGAATTCAGCAAAGTTGCACGATACAAAATTAACACAGAGAAATCTGTGGCTTTCCTATAAACTAACAATGAGCCAGTAGAAAGAGAAATCAGGAAAACAATTCCATTCACAATTGCATCAAAAAGAATAAAATACCTAGGAATAAACCTAACCAAATAAGTGAAAGACCTATACCCTGAAAACTATAAGACACTCTTAAGAGAAATTAAAGAGGACACTAACAGATGGAAACTCATCCCATGCTCTTGGCTAGGAAGAATTAATGTCATCAAAATGGCCATCCTGCCCAAAGCAATATACAGATTTGATGCAATCCCTATCAAATTACCAACAACATTCTTCAACGAACTGGAACAAATAGTTCAAAAATTCATATGGAAACACCAAAGACCCCAAATAGCCAAAGGAATCCTGAGAAAGAAGAATAAAGTGGGGGGGGGGGATCTCACTCCCCAACTTCAAGCTCTACTACAAAGCCACCGTAATCAAGACAGTTTGGTACTGACACAAGAACAGAGCTACAGACCAGTGGAACAGAATAGAGACTCCAGACATTAATCCAAACATATATAGTCAATTAATGTTTGATAAAGGATCCATGAACATACAATGGGGAAATGACAGTCTCTTCAACAGATGGTGCTGGGAGAACTGGACAGCTACATGTAAGAGAATGAAACTGGATCACTGTATAACCTCATACAAAAAAGTAGACTACTAATGGATCAAAGACCTGAATGTAAGTCATGAAATCATAAAACTCTTAGAAAAAACATAGGCAAAAATCTCTTGGACATAAACATTAGCGACTTCTTCATGAACGTATCTCCTCAGGCAAGGAAAACAATAGCAAAAATGAATAAGTGGGACTATATCAAGCTGAAAAGCTTCTGTACAGCCAAGGACACCATCAACAGAACAAAAAGGTACCCTACAGTATGGGAGAATATATTCATAAATGAAAAATCTGATAAAGGGTTGACATCCAAAATACATAAAGAGCTCACACACCTCAACAAACAAAAAGCAAATAATCCAATTAAAAAATGGGCAGAGGAACTGAACAGACAGTTCTCCAAAGAATAAATTCAGATGGCCAACAGACACATGAAATGATGCTCCACAATGCTAGTTATCAGAGAATGCAAATTAAAACCACAGTGAGATATCACCTCACACCAGTAAGGATGGCTACCATCCAAAAGACAAGCAACAACAATTGTTGGCGAGGTTGTGGAGAAAGGGGAACACTCCTACACTGCTGGTGGGAATGTAAATTAGTTCAACCATTGTGGAAAGCATTATGGAGATTCCTCAACATGCTCAAAATAGACTTACCATTTGACCCAGGAATTCCACTTCTAGGAATTTACCCTAAGGATGCATCACTCCAGTTTGAAAAAGACAGATGCACCCCTATGTTTATTGCAGCACTATTTACAATAGCCAAGAATTGGAAGCAATCTAAGTGTCCATCAGTAGATAACTGGATAAAGAGGATGTGGTACATATACACAATGGAATATTATTCAGACATACGAAGAAAACAAATCCTACCATTTGCAACAACATAGATGGAGCTAGAGGGTATTATGCTCAGTGAAATAAGCCAAGCAGAGAAAGAGAAATACCAAATGATTTCACTCATCTGTGGAGTATAAGAACAAAAGAAAAACTGAAGGAACAAAGCAGCAGCAGAATCACAGAACCCAAGAATGGACTAACAATCACCAAAGGGAAAGAGACTGGGGAGAATGGGAGGGTAGGGAGGGATAAGGGTGGGGAAGAAGAAAAGGAGTATTATGATTAGCATGTATAATGTGGTGGGTGGGGTAAAAGGGAGGGCTCTGCAACACAGAGAAGACAAGTAGTGATTCTACAACATCTTACTATGCTGATGGACAGTGACTGTAATGGGATTTTTGGAGGGGCTTGGGGTAGGGGAGAGCCTAATAAACATAATGTTCTTCATTTAATGGTAAATTAATGATAACAAAACTATAGTTGAGCTAATTCAGAATTATCTGATTATTTTTCTTTCTTAAGGTATTATTGAAATACACTCTTATGAAGGTTCCACATGAAAAAGCAATGTGGTTACTGTATTTACCCATATTATCAACTCCCCACCCATACCGCAATGCAGGTACTGTCCATCAGTGTAGGAAGATACCACAGATTCACTATGTGCCTTCCCTGTGCCACGCTGATCTCCCGGTGATCCCCCACACCATGTGTACTAAACATAATACCCCTCAATCCCCTTCTCCCTCCCTCCCCACCTGCCCTCCCACAACCCTCCCCTTTGGAAACCACTAGTTCTTTCTTGGAGTCTGTGAGTCTGCTGATATTTTGTTCCTTTAGTTTTGTTTTGTTGTTATACTCCACAAATGAGGGAAATCATTTGGCACTTGTCTTTCTCTGCCTGGTTTATTTCACTGAGCATTATAGCCTCCAGCTCCATCCATGTTGTTGCAAACGGTAGGATTTGTTTCTTTCTTATGGCTGAATAGTATTGTATTGTGTATATGCACCACCTCTTCTTTATCCATTCATCTACCAATAAACACTTAGGTTACTTCCATATCCTGGCTATTGTAAAAAGTGCTGTGATAAATGTAGGGGTGCATTTGATTTTTTGAATCTGAGAAGTTGTATTCTTTGGGTAAATTCCAAGGAGTGGGATTCCCAGGTCAAATTGTATTTCTATTTTTAGTTTTTTGAGGAACCTCCATATTGCTTTCCACAGTGATTGACCTAGCTTACATTCCCACCATCAGTGTAGGAGGGTTCCCCTTTCTCCGCATCCTCGCCAGCATTTGTTGTTCTTAGTCTTTTCAAGGCTGGCCACCCTTATTGGTGTGAGGTGATGTCTCATGTGGTTTTAATTCACATTTCCCTGATGGTTAGTGAGGTGGAGCATCTTTTCATGTGTCTGTTGGCCATCTGAATTTCTTCTTTGGAGAACTGTCTCTTCATATCCTCTGCCCACTTGTTAATTGGGTTATTTGCTTTTTGGGTGTTGAGGCATGTAAGTTTTTTATATATTTTGGATGTTAACCCCTTGTTGAATATGTCATTAACAAATATATTCTCCCATATTGTAGGATGCCTTTTTGTTCTATTGATGGTGTCCTTTGCCGTACAGAAACTTTTTAGTTTAGTTTGATATAGTCCCATGTGTTCATTTTTGCTTTTGTTTCCCTTGCTCAAGGAGATGTGTTCAGGAAGAAGTTGCTCGTGCTTATATTCAGGAGATTTTTGGCTATGTTGTCTTCTAAGAGTTTTATGGTTTCATGACTTACATTCAGGTCTTTGATCCATTTCAAGTTTCCTTTTGTGTATGGAGTTAAACAATAATCCAGTTTCATTCTCTTGCATGTAGCTGTCCAGTTTTGCCAACACCAGATGTTGAAGAGGGTGTCATTTTCCCATTGTATGTCCATGGCTCCTTTATTGTATATTAATTGACCAATTATGGTTGGGTTTATATCAGGGCTTTCTAGTCTGTTCCATTGGTCTGTGGTTCTGTTCTTATGCTAGTACCAAATTGTCTTGTGTACTGTGGCTTTGTAGTAGAGCTTGAAGTTGGGGAGCATAATTTCCCCAGCTTTATTCTTCCTTCTCAGGATTGCTTTGGCTATTCGGGGTCTTTTGTGGTTCCATATGAACTTTAGAATGATTTTCTCTAGTTCATTGAAGAATGCTGTTGGTATTTTGATAGGAATTGCATTGAATCTTTATATTGCTTTAGGCAGGATGACCATTTTAACAATATTAATTCTTTCTATCCATGAGCATGGGATGTGTTTCCATTTAATGGTATCTTTTTTAATTTCTCTCTTGAGTATCTTGTAGTTTTCAGAGTATAGGTCTTTATCTGATTAATTTTAAGTGATTAAGTATGTTTCAAAAACCATCTGCAAGTGTCCACTATTTATCAACTGCTTTGATAGAGTCTGGGCATTTAAGAATAATTTGAAAGTTTCTGAAATTGCTGTATTCTATAGTTATTGGCTAACTATATGAATGATTTTGTTTTGTTTAACTATATTTTATTTATTAAATAAGAATAATGAGAGATACATGGTAGAATTCAGAATACTGAGGAGGGTCAATGGATCATTAAGGCAATACAGCTGACTTTCTTTATGGCCTACCTTGTGTTCCTAAAAATCACATGTATATATGTGCTATATGTACACAAATATGCATACATATACATGACATTTATCCTTACATGTTATAATTACATATATACACTGCACATTAATGTATATAGGAAACCTACATATTATGAAATCTGTAACTGGCTTAAGACCGAAAGGTATCACCAGGAGAAAAAAAAATAATTGAAATAGATTCCAGAAAGACTGAATGTGGATTGTGGTCTTATTTGGAAATGGGGTCATTGCAAATGCACTTAGTTAATATGAGGTCATATTGAAGCAGGGTAGACTCCTTAATCTAATATGACTGGGGTCCTTGGAAAGAGGGAAATATTGTAACACACACACACAGAATACCATATGAATATTGGAGTTATGCTGACACAAGCCAAAAAAACATACCAGAAGATAGGAGACAGGTCTGAACATATCTTTCACTACTATCTTCAATGGGAGCAATGCCCTGCTGTGACCTTAAACTTAGACTCTTAGCCTCCAGAACTGTGACATAATACTTATATGCTGTTTAAACCATTCAGTTAACGATACTTTGTTATGGCAGCCCTATCAAACTAATGCAATTCTGTAGTCAAATATGCTCTGTGGACACATGTAGAAATATTACAAATAGAACTACAGACAAACATCTGAGGACTGTCCCTCAAAATTTAACACCATTTGAAATTAGATTGGCTGATATGGGTGACTGTTCTTATTTCCACATTTTAACATTCTAATGCTCTTAAAATGAGTATTTATTATCCTTTGTTTAGAAAATAGTGCTATTGTTATCATATATAAAGAGATACTACCTAACCATTTCAGCATTATCAGAATAAGTATGCAACATCATATTTACTTGGACAGGCAATAAGGAAATTGTAAAGCTTGAAATTTGAATAGCCTGAATAAAACCTTAGCTCATCACTTATTAATTAGGTTATCTTGGTCAGATTAGTTAACGAGGCCTTAGTTTCTTTACTTCCAAAATGTGGTTAAGATGAGATCATAACTGGAGTAGGATACAGTGGACCCCATAATCTGACTGGTGTCCTTGGAAAGAGGGAAATTCGGACACACACACACACAAACAGGATGCCATGTGAATATTGGAGTAATACCCTCCAGTATGACCTCATATGGCTGTTATTAATACCAAATTTAAAAATCTATGTAAAATAAATCATAATCTGACTAATAGTCATGAAACAATACAAGCCAGACATAATTTATAGTAGACTCATTATCATTATTAAAGAACACTTACATAATATTGCTCTAATTTGCTTTCTTTTGGTCTAATTGTATGGTTCATATTATGGCAAACTTATAGAAACATCTTATTAGTGGCCATATGGCTGCACATTAGGAAAAGCAAATATACACTTCTTAGCTCATTTGAAATACATTAATTACAAAATTTACAGAAATCTATATTTTTAAAAGTATTAGTGTTACTCATAGTGAAATGTATTTATCATTTTGAGTAATTACTGACTTTTTAAAGCAATGTCTATTTATGTAAGCCCAAAGTGACAATATATAATGACTTCACTAAATTTGAATCAAGGATTATTTGTTTGGAATACAATAAAGTAATATGTACCAACATATTTTATTTTATGATCAAGTAAAATAAATCAAGTATGAATATTGATACACCAAATAGTATATGAAATATTTCTAACTGTTTCTTAGAGTGTCAACCTGTGAGTGGCAGATTTTAATCATCCATTCCATGCATACAACTTCACTTCAACTTAAAAAAAGATTTTTAATAAAGACACAAATCCTAGAATCTTAAAAAAAGGATGGCATAAAGTAGATAGATGTTCAATACCAGCAGTAGATAGTTATTTTAGTGAATTAATAATTATATGACTTAGAACACATTTGAACCATTATTGAATGATGCCTCTGATTTATAAACTCTTAAAAAAGAATAACTAGACAGAGAACTCCACTGAATTTAGCCAATAGCTATGTCTTATGACAAAATAAAATAAATATATTTCATTTATAAAATCTCTTCTTTCCTTATGGAGTCCTTTAAAATGTGAAATATAGTAATAAGATATAGTCATATTTTTATTATTAGTCTTATTCTAATGAAGAGAAGGAATGTTCACTTTATGTCATTTTATCCTCAAGAAGCTGTATTAACTACCAATTACCTCTTAAAATAAAATTCAAAGCATTGAATTTTGTATTTAAATCCCACAGTTTTAGTCCTTAAACTCTATGCATCATAAAAATATGGATCAAACATCCAGAAAAGAATGGGAATTATGTGTTCTGTGAAACCTCACAGAATTGCCACTTCACATCTGCTCCAGTTTCCTCCTTTGAGATATTTTGTCCAGACAAATTTGTATCTGTTTTGTGTAACTAAGAATTAAATATTTTTATTAATATTAGTTTTGACACTTTCTATCTCATTTCCTAGTGTACAAATAAGAACCCATACCATACACAAATGGGCAAACAGCTTTAAATTTGCTTCATTGATATTCTCCATTGATTAGTACATGACACAAAAGACAACTAATGGAAAAGAAGAAAGACATTTCTTTACAAAAGGACAAATGAATTATATGACTGATTCCAGAAACTACTGATCAGTCATTTGGCTAATTCACTAAATTAGGAGGTTTCATAGGATTCCTAAAATGTTGGTTCTGTAAAGAAGAGAAGGGTGGACAGAGAAGGACCCACCCTACAGACCCTCCTGTTCCATAGCACAATGGCATATGATGCATTTAAGGAAAGTTTTTAGTTATGTTTAAATCCTCAAATGCATTTAGAATATCAGACACTAAATTATATAAAGAAAAGTTTTTATTTAAAACATATTTTATGATGTAAGCTTCTCATACTTGGGAAACAAGTTTAAAAAATAATACTTGGGAAATACAAAGACCTTTTAGTTATACCCAAGATCAGGTACTCATGACAAGAACAATTGTGCTTATTCAGTTTTTTAAACTGAAGTATCATTGATATAATCCTATATTGGTTTCAAGTATACAACACAGTGGTTCAACAGTTATGCATATTATTAAATACTCATCCCCACTAGTGCAGTTACTATCTGTCAACATAGGAAGATGTTACAGAAAAATTGACTGTATTCTCTGTGCTGTAATACCATCCCTATGACCAACTTATATTATGATTGAGAATTTTTGGTACCTCTTTATCCCCCTCAAACTTTTCACTCACCCACCCACCCCAACCCCTCCTCCATGATAACCACTAGTCACTTTCAGTGTCTACAAGTCTACCGCTATATTGTTCATTCTGTTTTGTTTTGTTTTTTTTTCCACAAAAATTGAAATCATATGGTGCTTGTCTTTCTCTGCCTGACTTATTTCACCTAGCTTAATACCCTGTAGATCCATCCATGTTTTACAAATGGCAGGATTTCTTTTCTTTTTTTGGCTGAATTATTTTCCACTGCATATATGTGCCACATCTTTATCCCTTTATGTACTGATGAACACTTAGGTTGCTTCCATAACTTGGTTATTCTAAATAATGTGATGATGAACATAGGGGTTCTTTTTGAATTAAATAAAATCCAATTTTGTTTTTCAGATAAATTTTTAGAAGTGGAATTACTGGGTCATATGGTATTTCTATTTTTAGTTTTTTGAGGAACATCTATACTGCTTTCCACAGTGGCTGTGCCAATTTACATTCCTACCAACAGGATAGGAGGGGTCCCATTTCTCCACATCCTCACCAACACTTGTTATTTCTTGTCGTTTGGATGGTGGCCATTCTAACTGGTGTGAGGTGATATCTCATTGTGTTTTTTGATTTTCATTTCTCTGATGATTAGTGATGTGAAACATCTTCTCATTTGCCTGTTGGCCATATTTCTTCTTTGGAGAAATGTCTGTTCAGGTCCCCCACCCATTTTTTAATCACGTTATTTGCTTTTTTGGTGTTGAGAGGCATATGAGTTCTTTATGTATTTTATATATTAACCTCTTATTGGTTGAATTGTTATGAATATATTCCTTCATACTGCAGGTTGCCTTTTTGTTCTGCTGATGGTGTCCTCTGCTGTACAAGAAGCTTTTTAGTGTGATATAATCCCACTTGTTCTTTTTTTTTTTAAGACAATTTTTTTTTATTGAAGGGTAGTTGACGCACAGTATTACATTACATTAGTTTCAAGTGTACAACACAGTGATAAAACATTTATATACATAATTCTAGGTTCCAGCTATCACCCTACCAAGCTGTTACAATAACTTGACTATATTCCTTATGCTATACATTGCATCCCGGCTACTTATTTATTTTACCATTGGAAGTCTGTCCTTTTTTTTTTTTTTTTTGTGAGGGCATCTCTCATATTTATTGATCAAATGGTTGTTAACGACAATAAAGTTCTGTATAGGGGAGTCAATGCTCAATGCACAATCATTAATCCACCCCAAGCCTAATTTTCGTCAGTCTCCAATCTTCTGAGGCATAACAAACAAGTTCTTACATGGAGAACAAATTCTTACATAATGAATAAGTTACATAGTGAACAGTACAAGGGCAGTCATCACAGAAACTTTCAGTTTTGCTCATGCATTATGAACTATAAACAGTCAGTTCCAATATGAATACTCATTTGGTTTATATACTTGATTTATATGTGGATACCACATTTCTCTCTTTATTATTATTATTTTTAATAAAATGCTGAAGTGGTAGGTAGATATAAGATAAAGGTAGAAAACATAGTTTAGTGTTGTAAGAGAGCAAATGTAGATGATCAGGTGTGTGCCTGTAGACTATGTGTTAATCCAAGCTAGACCAGGGCAATAAAACATCCACGTATGCAGAAGATTTCTCTCAGAACGGGGGGTTCTAAGAACCTCACAGGTTCTAAGCCTCACCTCTGTTGATCCCCAATTTCTCACCTGATGACCCCCTGCGACTGTGCCTGTCTTACGTTGTTCCTCCCTTGAGGAATCTTACCCGTCTCTGGCTAACCAGTCATCTTCCGGGGCCATACAGGGAAATGTAAAGTTGGTAAGTGAGAGAGAAGCTTTATTGTTTGAAATGGTTAGCTTTTTATTTCCTTGCATATTTATGCCCTGTAGCTTCTATGCGCAGCATTTGTCTTGAGGTATCTTTACCACTTGGAAGAATTATGATACTCGGTAAATTTGATATGAGGCACGAATTCTATTTAAGGGTTGTAATTAGGAAGGAAGAAGAAAAGCTATAGAAGTAGCAGGCGGAAGAAAACATGGGAAGATTGATTATTTCTTTGACATATCTTCTTGTAGAGTAACTTCAGCATGTATAGGTTTTAAGCTACTACTTAAATTGTGCACACACATTAACATAATAGGAGTATAGTTACATAACCAAAGCATATCTGTAATTACCAGCCATCTCCAGTGAAACCAAGAAAACCAGTTAGGCACCTTAGGCATTTGTGAAAACTTATCTATGATATGGTGGCTATTGTCCAACTGAACTTGAACAGTCTGAGAGAAATCAGACAAATTAAAACAACCCATTCCTGGGGAATGTTCACATCCCTTATGTTCTTTTAACAGTAAGTAGTCTGTAGTTGTAAGATTTTGGAGAGCTACAATTTGCAGTTCTCCTAATTCTTGGTTGCGTTCCAACAGTATAGATCCAGTCAAATTTGTTGTTTTACTGTATGCACAGGCCAGCTTAGATATCTCCTTCATTCCCATGGCAAGTCCAGGAGCTGGTGGGATGAGTGCATCTACAGCTGTAGCAGTGCATGGATCTTTGTTGGGGTTTTTTGATGATCATCTTCTGGCATGAGTCTTCCAGAGAGTGTTGATGTTGGAAGTTCTCTTTCATATCGTATCTTAGTTCATTTTCGGGGTAGCCCAATTAGGCTTTGATCTTCTGTATAAACGCAAATAGACCCTTTGCCTACACTTTTATGTGCCCTTTATACCCTTGTGTAGAACTCATTGGAGGTTACCACACAGGAACTGCCCTTTTTTTTTGGCTTGTTTTGTTTTGTTTTGTTTTTGGTATCAATAATCTACACTTACATGATGAATATTATGTTTACTAGGCTCTCCCCTATACCAGGTCTCCCCTATAAACCCCTTTACAGTCACTGTCCATCAGCATAGCAAAATGTTGTAGAATCACTACTTGCCTTCTCTGTGTTGTACATCCCTCCCTTTTCTCCTACCCCCCCATGCATGTTAATCTTAATAACCCCCTACTTCTCCCCACCCCTTATCCCTCCCTACCCACCCATCCTACCCAGTCACTTTCCCTTTGGTACCTGTTAGTCCATTCTTGAGTTCTGTGATTCTGCTGCTGTTTTGTTCCTTCAGTTTTTCCTTTGTTCTTATATTCCACAGATAAGTGAAATCATTTGATATTTCTCTTTCTCTGCTTGGCTTGTTTCACTGAGCATAATACCCTCCAGCTCCATCCATGTTGCTGCAAATGATTGGATTTGCCCTTTTCTTATGGCTGAGTAGTATTCCATTGTGTATATGTACCACATCTTCTTTATCCATTCATCTATCGATGGACATTTAGGTTGCTTCCAATTCTTGGCTATTGTAAATAGTGCTGCGATAAACATAGGGGTGCACTGATCTTTCTCATACTTGATTGCTGCATTCTTAGGGTAAATTCCTAGGAGTGCAATTCCTGGGTCAAATGGTAAGTCTGTTTTGAGCATTTTGATGTACCTCCATACTGCTTTCCACAATGGTTGAAATAACTTACATTCCCACCAGAAGTGTACGAGGGTTCCCCTTTCTCCACAGCCTCGCCAACATTTGTTGTTGTTTGTCTTTTGGATGGCAGCCATCCTTACTGGTGTGAGGTGGTACCTCATTGTAGTTTTAATTTGCATTACTCTGATAATTAGCGATGTGGAGCATCTTTTCATGTGTCTGTTGGCCATCTGTATTTCTTTTTTGGAGAACTGTCTGTTCAGTTCCTCTGCCCATTTTTTAATTGGGTTATTTGTTTTTTGTTTGTTGAGGCGTGTGAGCTCCTTATATATTCTGGACATCAAGCCTTTATCGGATATGTCATTTTCAAATATATTCTCCCATACTGTAGGGATCCTTTTTGTTCTATTGATGGTGTCTTCTGCTGTACAGAAGCTTTTCAGCTTAATATAGTCCCACTTACTCATTTTTGCTGTTGTTTTCCTTGCCTGGGGAGATATTTTCAAGAAGAGGTCACTCCTGTTTATGTCTAAGAGGTTTTTGCCTATGTTTTCTTCCAAGAGTTTAATGGTTTCGTGACTTACATTCAGGTCTTTGATCCATTTTGAGTTTACTTTTGTATATGGGGTTAGACAATGGTCCAGTTTCATTCTCCTACATGTGGCGGTCCAGTTTTGCCAGCACCACCTGTTGAAGAGACTGTCATTTCCCCATTGTATGTCCATGGCTCCTTTATCAAATATTAATTGACCATATATGTCTGGGTTAATGTCTGGATTCTCTAGTCTGTTCCATTGGTTTGTGGCTCTGCTCTTGTGCCAGTACCAAATTGTCTTGATTACTATGGCTTTACAATAGAGCTTGAAGTTGGGGAGTGAGTTCCCCCCTACTTTATTCTTCTTTCTCAGGATTGCTTTGGCTATTCGGTGTCTTTGGTGGTTCCATATGAATTTTTGAACTATTTGTTCCAGTTCATTGAAGAATGTTGCTGGTAGTTTCATAGGGATTGCATCAAATCTGTATATTGCTTTGGGCAGGATGGCCATTTTGACGATATTAATTCTTCGTAGCCTTGAGCATGGGATGAGTTTCCATCTGTTAGTGTCCCCTTTAATTTCTCTTAAGAGTGACTTGTAGTTTTCAGAGTATAAGTCTTTCACTTCTTTGGTTAGGTTTATTCCTAGGTATTTTATTTTTTTTTGATGCAATTGTGAATGGAGTTGTTTTCCTGATTTCTCTTTCTGTTGGTTCATTGTTAGTATATAGGAAAGCCACAGATTTCTGTGTGTTGATTTTGTATCCTGCAACTTTGCTGTGTTCCGATATCAGTTCTTGTAGTTTTGGGGTGGAGTCTTTAGGGTTTTTTATGTACAGTATCATGTCATCTGCAAATAGTGACAGTTTAACTTCTTCTTTACCAATCTGGATTCCTTGTATTTCTTTGTTTTGTCTGATTGCCGTGGCTAGGACCTCCAGTACTATGTTAAATAACAGTGGAGAGAGTGGGCATCCCTGTCTAGTTCCCGATCTCAGAGGAAATGCTTTCAGCTTCTCGCTGTTCAATATAATGTTGCCTGTGGGTTTATCATAGATGGCCTTTATTATGTTGAGGTACTTGCCCTCTATTCCCATTTTGCTGAGAGTTTTTATCATGAATGGATGTTGAACTTTGTCAAATGCTTTTTCAGCATCTATGGAGATGATCATGTGGTTTTTGTCTTTCTTTTTGTTGATGTGGTGGATGATGTTGATGAACTTTTGAATGTTGTACCTCCTTGCATCCCTGGGATGAATCCCACTTGGTCACGGTGTATGATTTTTTTGATGTATATTTGAATTCAGTTTGCTAATATTTTGTTGAGTATTTTTGCGTCTACGTTCATCAGGGATATTGGTCTGTAGTTTTCTTTTTTGGTGGGGTCTTTGCCTGGTTTTGGTATTAGGGTGATGTTAGCTTCATAGAATGAGTTTGGGAGTATCCCCTCCTCCTCTATTTTTTGGAAAACTTTAAGGAGAATGGGTATTATGTCTTCCCTGTATGTCTGATAAAATTCCGGGGTAAACCCATCTGGCCCGGGGGTTTTGTTCTTTGGTAGTTTTTTTGATTACCGCTTCAATTTCGTTGCTGGTAATTGGTCTGTTTAGCTTTTCTGTTTCTTCCTGGGTCAATCTTGGAAGGTTCTATTTTTCTAGGAAGTTGTCCATTTCTCCAATGTTTCCCAGCTTTTTAGCATATAGGTTTTCATAGTATTCTCTAATAATTCTTTGTATTTCTGTGGGGTCCGTCGTGATTTTTCCTTTCTCGTTTCTGATACTGTTGATTTGTGTTGACTCTCTTTTCCTCTTAATAAGTCTGGCTAGAGGCTTCTCTATTTTTTTTATTTTCTGGAAGAACCAGCTCTTGGTTTCATTCATTTTTGCTATTGTTTTACTCTTCTCAATTTTATTTATTTCTTTTCTGATCTTTATTATATCCCTCCTTCTGCTGATCTTAGGCCTCATCTGTTCTTCTTTTTCCAATTTCGATAATTGTGACATTAGACCATTCATTTGGGATTGTTCTTCCTTTTCTAAATATGCTTGGATTGCTATATACTTTCCTCTTAAGACTGCTTTTGCTGCGTCCCACAGAAGTTGGGGCTCAGTGTTGTTCTTGTCATTTGTTTCCATATATTGCTGGATCTCCATTTTGATTTGGTCATTGATCCATTGATTATTTAGGAGCGTGTTGTTAAGCCTCCATGTGTTTGTGAGCCTCTTTGCTTTCTTTGTACAGTTTATTTCTAGTTTTATGCCTTTGTGTTCTGAAAAGTTGGTTGGTAGGATTTCAATCTTTTGGAATTTTCTGAGACTCTTTTTGTGGCCTAGTATGTGGTCTATTCTGGAGAATGTTCCATGTGCACTTGAGAAGAATGTATATCCTGTTGCTTTTGGATGTAGAATTCTATAGATGCCTATTAAGTCCATCTGCTCTACTGTGTTGTTCAGTGCTTCCGTGTCCTTACTTATTTTCTGCCCAGTGGATCTATCCTTTGGGCTGAGTGGTGTGTTGAAGTCTCCTAGAATGAATGCATTGCAATCTATATCCCCCTTTAGTTCTGTTAGTATTTGTTTCACATATGCTGGTGCTCCTGTGTTGGGTGCATATATATTTAGAATGGTTATATCCTCTTGTTTGATTGAGCCCTTTATCATTATGTAGTGTCCTTCTTTATCTCTTGTTACTTTCTTTGTTTTGATATCTATTTTGTCTGATATTAGTACTGCAACCCCTGCTTTCTTCTCACTGTTGTTTGCGTGAAATATGTTTTTCCATCCCTTGACTTTTAGTCTGTACATGTCTTTGGGTTTGAGGTGAGTTTCTTGTAAGCAGCATATAGATGGGTCTTGCTTTTTTATCCATTCTGTTACTCTGTCTTTTGATTGGTGCATTCAACCCATTAACATTTAGGGTGACTATTGAAAGATATGTACTGATTGCCATTGCAGGCTTTAAATTCGTGGTTACCAAAGGTTCAAGGTTAGCCTCTTTAGTACCTTACTGCCTAACTTAGCTCGCTTATTGAACTGTTATATACACTGTCTGGAGATTCTTTTCTTCTCTCCCTTCTTATTCCTCCTCCTCAATTCTTCATATTTTGGGTGTTTTGTGCTGTGCTCTTTCTAGGAGTGCTCCCATCTAGAGCAGTCCCTGTAAGATGTTCTGTAGAGGTGGGTTGTGGGAAGCAAATTCCCTCAGCTTTTGTTTGGGAATTGTTTAATCCCACCGTCATATTTGAATGATAGTCGTGCTGGATACAGTATCCTTGGTTCAAGGCCCTTCTGTTTCATTGTATTAAATATATCATGCCATTCTCTTCTGGCCTGTAGGGTTTCTGTTGAGAAATCTGATGTTAGCCTGATGGGTTTCCCTTTATAGGTGACCTTTTTCTCTCTAGCTGCCTTTAACACTCTTTCCTTGTCCTTGATCTTTGCCATTTTAATTATTATGTGTCTTGGTGTTGTCCTTCTTGGATCCTTTCTGTTGGGGGTTCTGTGTATTTCCGTGGTCTGTTCAATTATTTCCTCCCCCAGTTTGGGGAAGTTTTCAGCAATTATTTCTTCTAAGATACTTTCCATCTCTTTTCCCATCTCTTCTTCTTCTGGGACCCCTATAATACGGATATTATACCTTTTGGATTGGTCACACAGTTCTCTTAATATTGTTTCATTCCTGGAGATCCTTTTGTCTCTCTCTATGTCAGCTTCTAAGCGTTCCTGTTCTCTGATTTCAATTCCATCAATGGCCTCTTGCATTCTATCCATTCTGCTTACAAACCCTTCCAGAGTTTGTTTCATTTCTGTGGTCTCCTTTCTGGCATCTGTGATCTCCCTCCAGACTTCATCCCATTTCTCTTGCGTATTTCTCTGCATCTCTGTCAGCATGTTTATGATTCTTATTTTGAATTCTTTTTCAGGAAGACTGGTTAGGTCTGTCTCCTTCTCTGGTGTTGTCTCTGTGATCTTTGTCTGCCTGTAGCTTTGCCTTTTCATGGTGATAGGAATAGTTTGCAGAGCTGGGACGAGTGACGACTGGAAGGACTTTCTTTCTTGTTGGTTTGTGGCCCTCCTCTCCTGGGAGAACAGCGACCTCTAGTGTCTTGTGCTGCGCAGCTGCGCGCAGACAGGGTTTCTGCTTCCTGCCCGGCTGCTATGGAGTTAATCTCCGCTGTTGCTGTGGGCGTGGCCTGGCTCGGGCAGCTACTCCAAAGTGGTGGAGTCACGTTGGAGCAGGAGCGGCTGGGAGGCTATTTATCTCCGTAAGGGGCCTCCCTGCTCCTTGCAGCCCAGGGGTTAGGGTGCCCAGAGATCTCCAGATTCCCTTCCTCTGGATAAAGTGTCCCACCCTGCCCCTTTAAGACTTCCAAAAAGCACCCGCCAAAACAAAACTACGACCACAAAAAAAAAGAAAAAAAATTTAAATCAAAAAAAAAAAAGTGGCCTCTCGTTTTTCTTTATTCTCCGGTGCCAGCCTCAGGCCTTTGCTCACCGGTCTTGCTGCCCTGTTTCCCTAGTATTGGGCTCCCTATCCCTTTAAGACTTCCAAAAAGCGCTCGCCAAAACAAAACAGCAAAAAAGCAAAAAAAAAAAAAAATGATCGCGCACTTTTCTTATGTCCTCCGGCACCTGGTCTCCAGTGCCCCCTCACTGTTCTTGCTGCCCTGCTTTCCTAGTATCGAGGGCCCTGCACTCTGGCCCAAATGGCGGGGGCTGGGTGTTCGGCAGTCCTGGGCTCCGTCTCCCTCCCGCTCTGCCTGCTCTTCTCTGGCTGGGAGCTGGGGGGAGGGGCGCTCGTCTCCCGCCACGCCGGGGCTTGTATCTTACCCCCTTCGCGAGGCGCTGGGTTCTCTCAGGTGCAGATGTGGTCTGGATATTGTCCTGTGTCCTCTGGTCTTTATTCTAGGAAGGGTTGTCTTTGTTATATTTTCATAGATATATGTTGTTTTGGGAGGAGATTTCAGCTGCTCTACTCACGCCGCCATCTTCCGCCCCTCTCTCGACTAGTTTTCCTCTTGTTCATTTTTGATATTGTTTCCCTTGCCCAGAGAGTTGTGAAAAGGAAAAAATTGCCCACACTTATATTCAAGAGATTTTTGCCAATGTTTTCTTCTAAGAGTTTTATGGTTTCATGTCTTACATTTCAGCCTTTAATCCATTTAAATTTACTTTTGTGTATGAAGTTAGATAGTAATTTAGTTTCATTGTGTTTATTTTTAAATGCCTTTCACTAGGTTCCATTAACTAAGATTTTTTTTTTTACTTTTCCACCATTTCCTCTATTCTTTGGAAAATAAAGCCCCTTATCTAAAATAGCTTCAGCCCAGAATTTCCTGATCATTTCTAAAAACAAGCTTCAATGTTACTTGTCATTCTTAAAGTAGTGTGATACAATTGATACGGGAAGTTACTAAAAAAACAAAAAATAACTATGGAGAATTTATTTGAGTTGAAATAACCTTCATATTTCATATCTCTTTGCATCACAGTTGTTACCCTAGGTTGAACATTGAAGAAAGATAAATTGAGTGGTAGTCTACAGACCCCAACTTATACCTGCAAAGATCCTCTCCACCACTTACTGACATAGCACTGAAAAATTTATAGGATAAAAACACAAAAAGATCAGTTCAAAGAAGAAGGTGTTAAATAGAATTTATTATCAGTAGATTATCAATGTAGCTACTTATCAAGATTGATCTACTCAATTCAATACACCTACTTCTTTAACCTACTCAATCATGTCATTTCATATCTGTTTTAGCATCCACCTAACTGTACTTCTCTCCACCACATTATCAGTGATTTTTAAGGGTATGTACCATATTCCTAGAAATAACTAATCTAGTATCTGATACATCTACTCACTTCTCTAAGCTTTTCCCTAAGATCTTGTTTTATAACCAACTTCACCCACATGCTCTAAATTTGTCATTTTACCTATTGAAACATCCATTTCAGTTACCTAATCATCTGACCACCACTTTCTAAATTCTAGAAAATTTCCTCTTAGTATTATTCAGTTTGATAAGACTTCAAATAAATGGGATAGCTAGTTCATTGACTTTACCCCCTTTATTTACTGTGTATCAGCATTCTCCATGTCCCTTCAATCTCATTTAGATCTCGTGGTCCATCGTTACATCCATATGCATGCCTCGATAATGTCCTTCCCCTCCTCTAGTTTCCATCAAAGAACTTACTTTTTAAAATGAAAACCAGTAAAATGACACCTTCCTATTTTTTCATATTTTAAAAGAACTGAATATGCCTGGAAAATGGAAGCTGGGGGAGGTCTCCTGAAAAATCACTTTATCTTGACCTTATAACTTCAAAAGACCCCTTGTAACTTCCCAGCAACCCTACTATATTTTCCAAGTCAATCTAATTTATAATTAGTGGTGGCTGTTCCATAATGGTTCACCCCCTCAGTTGCAAAGCCCCTATGTTCTTCATCTTCCCTAATGGCTGTCCTTGTTATTTCACTGCAAAAATCAGTAAAGAGAACTGCCTTCTCTTCCATTTCCAAATAGGACAAACTGGCTCTGTCTAGCCTGATATTATCTTTTCTTTATTGCCATACATGGATTAACTCTATTCTTATCTAAGGCTAAACTTCCTGTTCATGCCATGCCACAAATTCCATTTCCTTTACCTGTTCAAGGTATTTGTTCTGGAAATTATTACTTTTTCCTTGAATCTTTAAATTTTGATAGTTGGCTAAATCTTCTTTAGTGTGTGTGTGTGTGTGTGCATGTGTGTGTAATTCTAATGTTTCCTATCTTTAAATATTATATGTATATTCCACCAAACTATATGTTAAATGAAAGAATGGCTAAATTAATGGTTATTGGGAATATGCCTACATTTTATTTCTAATTGTAAGGGAGTGTACTCATATCTCAGCCGCTAACCCCCAAACCTTTTACACTGTTTTAATTACTTTGGAAAAGAAAACATACATTTCCCAAACTTTCAGGATCCTATTTTCTAGGAAGTCTCATAATGTGGTATTAAAGCCGAAAGTAAGAGGGAATAGTGGGCATTAGTCTTCTTGAATGATTCTCTCTTAGTTGAATGAAGTAAGGTAAGTGAAGACTTTGCTTTTCTGACAATATTTTTGATTGTTGACACAAATTCTACCAACAAATTAATTACCCGAAGATAAAACAATCCCTGCTTTGCACAGTCGTGAAGGACAATTAAAAAAAAAAAAAGCTGAAGGTATGAAAAGTGATTATAATAATCAGTGGGAAAAATTACAACTGTCCATGAAATTTCATCTGTCCATGAAATTTCATCACATTAAAAAACACTCCTCCTATTGGTGCACATGTATAGTAAAAATGTAAAGTTAATATTCATTCAGTTTACTATAACTTCAAATGTTAGAAACACTGAAAATTGAAAATCTTTCTTTGTAAAAACATTAAAAACAATAGTTTGAACAATGCTTGTCTTCTCATTTTATAACTTACAATACACTGTAAATATCATTTCTATGCCTTGGTGAACTGACATGCTAATTTTAAGTTTAGATCACCTTTCAAAATGTTATCATTAGAGCTGTAAATGCCATGAAGTGTCTCCAAAAGTACCATTAGTGTGTTTTGTTTTGTTTTGCTTTGTTTTGTTTTTCCTGGCTTCACAACTTCTGAGAGAGCTTCATCATTTTTATCACCACTTTTTTCATTTAGGTTGATAAGTTTACTTTCCCTAATTTCCTTTGGTGAAGACTAGAGTCAAACTGTAGCACTGTTAACATTTCTATCATCCACAATTTCTTCTATAACTCCACTTAAATTCCACTCAAATTTCACTTTTACCATCACTTTTACCATCACTTTTTTTGTTTTGGTTTTTTTTGGCCAAATCCCTCTTTTGTTTATTGACTTGGTAAACTGTTTTGTGCTTGTCTTGGAGACAAGGAGGTAGTACAGCTATGCGTTTTTGCTGTCTGTGCCTGAACCAAATAACACATGGAAAGCAACCAATCATTAAGGGACTGCAAGAGAAGTGATGAAATTGGTCACTAATCATGATACACATCTGCTACTTACACAGTGATTTATGGACAGAAGAGCTAGCAGCAAAGTTCGCCTTTGTGTAATTCCTCACAATGAATGTAGTCCGGTAACTAAAATTTAAATAGTGTTGGAATACTGGTAACTAATCTGTGATCACATTTAAAGTCAAGATTCCTTTACTCAGTTGTGTTCTCATACTTTTGGAAGTGTTTTGTTACGTGGATAATCTGAGAATGCTGCAGTTACTAGATAAAACTGGACTCTCCATAATATAACACCCTTCAATTTGAGTTTCAGTTAATTTGAAGGTTCTTTTTGCATTTGGCATAATTATTCTACCATAGGTAATGTATATTTCTATTATACCTTTTTCATTGCACCTTTATTCATAAAGTATTACAAGATGTCATGGTTTTTCACTTGTGACTATATCTTTTTTTAAGTCAACATGAGTTTCAGGCTTATTAATGCACGATTGCTTTTATTTTCACATTAGGATAAGCAAAACATTAGTTTAATGCAATGTACTTATCAAGAATAATGTTAAGTGCTGTCACTTTAAATACTCAACCATGATACAATTCTAAGCCCAAACCTTGGTCTGAAATTGGATAGCAGTGAAAGATCATGAAGTTTTTACCCAGGGGATTGAGACTAAATGGCATTTAACAAATTATTACAAAGTTAAAAAAAAATACAGGTCATTGAACGTGCATCCTTAATTGAGTGACATTGAGCAAAATCTAAGGTTGATCCTAAATGCAATAATTTATAATTCTTTCTATAATTAGTTGATTGCACATAGACTATCTTTAAAAATAATAATGTTAGTCAAAATTCCAAAAACAATTTAGGTGTATTTAGAGTTTCAAATTTTAAAAAATATTGAATAATATGTATTTCTTTTCTAAGCTATATCTTTAAAATCCATGTGTGTAGAGGCTCTGAAACTACTCTCAAAATAGAGCAAGTTTTACTTATTTCCTACATCTTAGAAATAAAAGTCGTTGGTATCACTATTGTCTGTCTTCTGAAAATCCAACCATTGAAACAGCCTTATATATAATTTTTCACTCAGGAACTCATTGCTAAAGCACTAATTACTCACCTTCAGTGGTTTATGTGTAGAACTAAAATTCTGAAATATTTGCAGAACTTTGTAATGCTTTCTTAGACAAAGTCTATATATCAGTGGATATGTAAAAGTATATTAAAATGTATGATCAATTTTTCTATGTGAAGTTACAGTACTGAAAACACACCAGTGGGACCTGAAATTTTATCTTTAACATAACACTAAGATAACTCCAGGGAGATTAAATAAATTGCACAGTTCATTATTTTAGTATCTAACTACAGGAATACTGTTATATACTTGAAAGTAATAAATAAACCTCTCTGACTTTACACAAAGATTAGAGAAAGCAACATATTTTTTTTAGATTTTGCCACTTACATGTATAAAGAAATGTTAAGGAATGCATCATGACTTAGCAGAAATTGCTTAATATGCATTGCTTATAATAAATTGTTGTGTTATAAAAATACACCTCAAAGAGCTTAAAATTAATTTAGCTTGAACTTAGTGTTTATTAGTGGAATGTTCTATCTTATAACTTGACTGAATGCTCCATGAAGAAGATCACAATGACAAAATTAAAAGAAATAAATAATGTGCCAGGGGAAAAAAGTGTGTCTTGGGGAAAATACTGCCAATTTGAAATCTTGGTAACTCTTCAAACTCATTTTTCTTCCCACTCCAATCTGAGAGCATCTACAAGAGTAGGTAATGATTCAGGGAGGTTTTTCTGTTTTTCTAGTTTTTCAAGGACATTATGATGTTAGACTTTAATTCTTAAGTTCAAAAGATATTTTTAACTTTCCAGGAAGCTTGTGAATGGCAGGCTTATAAGGATTAAGACACAAAGTTGAATAGCTGAGTCAAAATAATGACTTTGGTATTACTCTGTGTCTCTCCTCCTAAAACAAGGAGAAAGCACTTCAGAGAGGAAGAATGAAGGTTAACAGATAGGAGGTGTTTGGTGGCCTTAGTTTAACTAATATGCAAATGTTTAAACACATTCTTTTTATAGTACTTGGCTCAATTATGAAATTTGACATGAAAGGTTTAACTTTCAAGGAAACTGAACTTAGGATTCAGTGCAGCATTATGGAACTGAAAGAGTATCAAGCACTCAGCGTGGAGTGTGCTGGTGCATAAGTAAGAAAACAGAACTATTCTAAAGTACTGTGGATTTATGGCCTGTGAGGAAATGACTTTCAAATGTGGAAATTTTCAAAGTTAAGTGTTACCCACTGCAAGGAATAGCAAAATTGGAAGTGTAAAGAAAACCTAAACTCTTCTCAGAGTATTCATTTAGAGGATAGGAAACTACTAAGATATTTTGTAGTTTTAGATGACTTTTCTTTTTATAAAGAGAACAACTTTGAATGCCGTCCCAAATGAATTTAGAGGCCATTTGCAGGAAAGCAAATACTGGCTCTTTTATATATATATATATATAGCTTAATTTTGTTATCATTAATCTACAATTAAATGAAGATCATTATGTTTACTAGGCTCTTCCCTACCCCAAGGCCCACCACAAACCCCATTACAGTCACTGTCCATCAGCATATTAAGATGTTGTAGAATCACTTCTTGACTTCTTTGTGTTGCAAAGCTCTCCCCTTTCCCCCAACCTCCACATTATACATGCTAATCATAATACCCCCTTTCTTCTTCCCTGCCCTTATCCCTCCCTACCCTCCCATTCTAACCAGTCTCTTTCCCTTTGGTAACTGTTAGTCCATAATTGGGTTATGTGATTCCGCTGCTGTTTTGTTCCTTCCGTTTTACTTTTGTTCTTATATTCGACAGATGAGTGAAATCATTTGGTATTTATCTTTCTCCGCTTAGCTTATTTCACCGAGCATAATACCCTCTAGCTCCATCCATGTTGCTGCAAATGGAAGGATTTGTTTTCTTCTTATGGCTGAATAATATTCCATTGTGTATATGTACCACATCTTCTTTATCCATTCATCTACTTATGGACACTTAGGTTGCTTCCATTTCTTGGCTATTGTAAATACTGTTGCAATAAACATAGGGGTGCATCTGTCTTTTTCAAACTGGAGTGCTGCATCCTTAGGGTAAATTCCTAGAAGTGGAATTCCTGGGTCAAATGGTAAGTCTATTTTGAACATGTTGAGGAAGCTCCATATCGCTTTCCACAATGGTTGAACTAATTTACATTCCCACCAGCAGCGTAGGAGGGTTCCCCTTTCTCACAATCTCGCCAACATTTGCAGTTGTTTGTCTTTTGGATGGTAGCCATCCTTACTGGTGTGAGGTGATATCTCATTGAGGTTTTAATTTGCATTTCTCTGATGACAAGCGATGTGGAGCATCTTTTCATGTGTCTGTTGGCCATCTGAATTTCTTCTTTGGAGAACTGTCTGTTCAGTTCCTCTGCCCATTTTTTAATAGGATTATTTGCTTTTTGTTTGTTGAGGTGTGTGAGCTCTTTATACATTTTGGATGTCAAGGCTTTATCAGATCTGTCATTTATGAATATATTCCCCCATACTGTAGGGTACCTTATTGTTCTATTGATGGTGTCCTTTGCTGTACAGAAGCTTGTCAGCTTGATATAGTCCCACTTGTTCATTTTTGCTTTTGTTTTCCTTGCCTGGGGAGATATGTTCAAGAAGAGGTCACTCATGTTTATGTCTAAGAGGTTTTTGCCTATGTTTTTTTCTAAGAATTTTATGGTTTCATGACTTACATTCAGGTCTTTGATCCATCTTGAATTTACTTTTGTGTATGGGGTTACACAGTGATCTAGTTTCATTCTCTTACATGTAGCTGTCCAGTTTTGCCAGCACCATCTGTTGAAGAGACTGTCATTTCCCCATTGTATGTCCATGGCTCCTTTATCGAATATTAATTGATCATATACGTTTGCGTTAATGTCTGGAGTCTCTAATCTGTTCCACTGGTCTGTGGCTCTGTTCTTGTGTCAGTACCAAATTGTCTTGATTACTATGTCTTTGTAGTAGAGCTTGAAGTTGGGGAGTGAGATCCCCCCCCCACACTTTATTCTTCTTTCTCAGGACTGCTTTGGCTATTTGGGGTCCTTGGTGTTTCCATATGAATTTTTGAACTATTTATTCCAGTTCATTTAAGAAAGCTGTTGGTAATTTGATTGGGATTGCATTGAATCTGTATATTGCTTTGGGCAGGATGGCCATTTTGATGACATTAATTCTTCCTAGCCAAGAGCATTGGATGAGTTTCCATTTGTTAGTGTCCTCTTTAATTTCTCTTAAGAGTGTCTTATAGTTTTCAGGGTATAGGTCTTTCACTTCCTTGGTTAGGTTTATTCCTAGGTATTTTATTCTTTTTGATGCAACTGTGAGTGGAATTGTTTTCCTGATTTCTCTTTCTATTGGCTCATTGTTAGTGTATTGGAAAGTCACAGATTTGTGTGTGTTAATTTTGTATCCTGCAACTTTGCTGAATTCCAATATTAGCTCTACTAGTTTTGGAGTGAAGTCTTTAGGGTTTTTTATGTACAATATCATGTCATCTGCAAATAGTGACAGTTTAACTTCTTCTTTACCAATCTGGATTCCTTGTATTTCTTTGTTTTGTCTAATTTCCATGGCTAGGACCTCCAGTAGTATGTTAAATAACAGTGGGGAGAGTGGGTATCCCTGTCTTGTTCCTGATCTCAGAGGAAAAGTTTTCAGCTTCTAGCTGTTCAGTGTGATGTTGGCTGTGGTTTTATCATATATGGCCTTTATTATGTTGAGGTACTTGCCCTCTATACCAATTTTGCTGAGAGGTTTTATCATAAATGGATGTTGAATTTTGTCGAATGCTTTTTCAGCATCTATGGAGATGATCATGTGGTTTTTGTCTTTCTTTTTGTTAATGTGGTGGGTGATGTTGATGGATTTTCGAATGTTGTACCATCCTTGAATCCCTGGATGAATCCCACTTGTTCATGATGTATGATCTTTTTGATATATTTTTGAATTCAGTTTGCTAATATTTTATTGAGTAATTTTGCATCTATGTTCTTCAGGGATACTGGTCTGTAATTTTCTTTTTTGGTGGGGTCTTTGCCTTGTTTTGGTATTAGGGTGATGTTGGCTTCATAGAATGAGTTTGGGAGTATGCCCTCATATTCTATTTTTTGGAAAACTAAGGAGAATGGGTATTATATCTTCTCTGCATGTCTGATATAATTTCGAGGTAAATCCATCTGGCCCGTGGTTCTTTTCTTGGGTAGTTTTTTTATTACCACTTCAGTTTCTTTGCTGGTAATTGGTTTGTTTAGATTTTGTGTTTCTTCCTTGGTCAGTTTTGGAAGGTTGTATTTTTCTAGGAAGTTGTCCATTTCCTCTAGGTTTTCCAGCTTCTTAGCATATAGGTTTTCATAGTAGTCTCTAATAATTCTTTGTATTTCTGTGGGGTCCGTCATGATGTTTCCTTTCTCATTTCTGATTCTGTTCAAGTGTGTTGATTCTCTTTATTTCTTAGTAAGTCTGTCTAGAGGCTTATCTATTTTGTTTATTTTCTCAAAGAAACAGCTCTTGGTTTCATTGATTTTTCTATTGTTTTATTCTTCTCAATTTTGTTTAATTCTTCTCTTATCTTTATGATGTCCCTCCTTCTGCTGACTTTAGGCCACACTTGTTCTTCTTTTTCCAATTTTGTTAATTGTGACATTAGACTATTCATTTGGGTTTGTCTTTCCTTCTTTAAATATGCCTGGTTTGCTATATACTTTCCTCATAAGACTGCTTTTGCTGCGTCCCACAGAAGTTGGGGTTTTGTGTTGTTGTTGTCATTTATTTCCATATATTGCTGGATCTCCATTTTAATTTGGTTGTTGATCCATTGACTATTTAGAAGAGTGTTGTTAAGCTTCCATGTGTTTGTGAGCCTTTTTGCTTTCGTGGTTCAATTTATTTCTAGTTTTATACCTTTGTGGTCTGAAAAGTTAGTTGGTAGGATTTCAATCTTTTGGAATTTACTGAGGCTCTTTTTGTGGCCTAGTATGTGGTCTATTCTGGAGAATGTTCCATATACACTTTTGAAGAATGTCTATCCTGTTGCTTTTGGGTGTAGAGTTCTATAGATGTCTATTAGGTCCATCTGTTATAGTGTGTTGTTCAGTGCCTCTGTGACCTTACTTATTTTATATCTGGTGGATCTGTCCTTTGGAGTAAATGGTGTGTTTAAGTCTCCTAAAATGAATGCATTTCCGTCTATTTCCTCCTTTAGTTCTGTTAGTATTTGTTTCACACATGCTGGTGCTCCTGTGTTGGGTGCATATATATATATTTATAATGGTTATATCCTCTTGTTGGACTGAGCCCTTTATCATTATGTAATGTCCTTCTTTATCTCTTGTTACTTTCTTTGTTTCGAAGTCTAATTTGTCTGATACTAGTACTGCAACACCTGCTTTTTTCTCCCTATTGTTTGCATGAAATATCTTTTTCCATACCTTGACTTTTAGTCTGTGCATGTCTTTCGGTTTGAGGTGAGTCTCTTGTAAGCACCATATAGATGGGTCTTGTTTTTATCCATTCAGTGACTCTATGTCTTTTGATTGGTGCATTCAGTCCATTGACATTTAGGGTGATTATCGATAGGTATGTACTTATTGTCATTTCAAGCTTTAGATTTGTGGTTACCAAAGGTTCCAGGTTACTTTCCTTACTATCTAAGAGTCTAACTTAACTCACTTAGTATGCTGTTACAAACACAATCTATATGTTCTTTTCTATTTCTCCTCCTTTTTCTTCCTCCTTCATTCTTTATATATTATGTATCAAAATCTGTACTTTTTGTCTATCCCTTGATTGATTTTGGGGATAGTCAATTTAATTTCACATTTGCCTCTCAATAAGCTGCTCCACCTTCCCTACTGTGATTTTACTACCTCTGGTGACAGCTATCCAAACCTAGGAACACTTCCATCTATAGCAGTCCCTCCAAAACAGACTGCAGAGATGGTTTGTGGAAGGTAAATTCTCTCAGCTTTTGCTCATCTTGAAATTGTTTAATCCCTCCTTCAAATTTAAATGATAATCTCACCAGATAAAGTAATCTTGGTTCCAGGCCCTTCTGCTTCATGGCATTAAATACATCATGCCACACCCTTCTGGCCTGTAAGGTTTCTGCTGAGAAGTCTGATGTTAGCCTGATGGGCTTTCCTTTGTGTGTGATCTTATTTCTGCCTCTGGCTGCTTTTAACAGTCTGTCATTATCCTTGATCTTTCCCATTTTAATTACTATGTGCCTTGCTGTTGTCTTCCCTGGGTCCCTTGTGTTGGGAGATCTGTGGATCTCCATGGCCTGAGAGACTGTCTCCTTCCCCAGATTGGGGAAGTTTTCAGCAACTACCTCCTCAAAGACACTTTCTATCCCTTTCTCTCTCTCTTCTTCTTCTGGTATCCCTATAATGAGAATATTTTTCTGCTAGGATTGGTCACACAGTTCTCAATATTCTTTCATTTTTAGAGATCCTTTTTTTTCTCTATGCCTCAGCTTCTTTGTATTCCTCTTCTCTAGTTTCTATTTCATTTATTGTCTCCTCCACCATATCCAACCTGCTTTTAATACCCTCCCTCGTGCTCTTTAATGATCGGCTCTCTGACCTGAATTCATTCCTGATTTCTTGGATGTCTTTCCGTACCTCCATTAGCATGTTGATTATTTTTATTTTGAACTCCCTTTCAGGAAGAGTCATGAGGTCCATATCATTTAATCTTTCTCAGGAGTTGTATTAACAATTTTACTCTGGACAAGGTTCCTTTGGCGTTTTATGTTTTTATAAGGCGCCCTCTAGTGTCCAGATCTCTATTCTGGAGCTGCTGAGCCCCTGAAGCAATGACGGGGGTTGCAGGGAACGGTACTGGTGCCTGGGGGGAGGAAAGAGCTGTTCCCTGCCTCCTGGCTGCTGTGCCTGTCTCCACAGCCTGGGCCAGTGGGCCGGTCACACAGGTATAAGTTTTTGTCCCAGAGCAGCCAGATATGGATCCCTGCTTTCTGCAAGCTGCCAGAATCCCAGTGTCCCCAGGAACTCTGCCTGTATTAACTTTCCAACCCAGTAATAATGCGAGTCTCATGAAAGCACCATGAAATGTAGGTTTGTACTCCCAGAGCAGATCTCCGGAGCTAGGTATTCAGCAGTCCCAAGCCTTCTACTCCCTCCCTGCTCAATTTTTCTTCTTCCTGCCAGTGAGCTGGGGTGGGGGAGGGGCTCGGGTCCCGGGAGCCACAGCTCTGGTACATTACCCCATTCGCTGAGGTCTGCTCTTTTCTCCAGGTGTGTGCAGTCTGACGCCATCCTCTTTCCTGTTGCTCTCTCAGGATTAGTTGCACCAATAAAATTTTCTAATTGTATCCAGTTTTAGGAGGAAGCCTCTGTCTCTCCTCTCATGCTGCCATCTTTCAATGTTGGCTCTTTTTATCTTATGAAAAATGTTTTCCAATTAGTGCCTAAATCCTTACTATCCAAGAAATCAGATATTTCAGGATTCAGTACTATGTAAAGTGAACATGGATCTTCTGGTCACACACAGAGCCTACAGATCAAATATGGCTTGTCTCTGGGGGAGAATTTTTGGTTGAGTAACAGACAACCTCTCCAAATCTCCAGTTCCTTATTTTTATAAGGGTATAATAATAACTGCTTCATTGGGTCGCCGTCATGATTGTTGGAGAAAATACATATGCATCTTGGCACTCTGTGGACAGTCAATAAACATGTGTTTCCTTTTCTTTTAAAAGAAGTAGCTCAGTGTATTGGATTGTATGCTGAATTAGAGATCAAAAACTTTGTTGTATACATTCATTTTCTAAACTGTTTTCCCTGAAAAAAAAAATGGTAGTAAAAATGCCCAGCTGACTGATCATGAGAATATTTGTGATGGTTAAAGTAATTAATTTTAAAGTTTTTCAAAACCTATAAAGGGTAAAAGCAATGCAAACTATTCTCTTAATATAATGGTATATTGCAGATATAAATTATGTAAAGCACATACCATTTTACAAATCTAAAATGTCTATGTTTCAGCAATGCATCTTCAGAATACAAATTTACTTAATGTATTGAAAACTACATGTGTATCTTTCCTGTTCCCGTCCCTGTTGCTCACAACCCCCTATGTCCATACACACATAACTACTGGTATAATTTGATATTAGTCATTATCATGAATTTCTTTATATTTGTATATATGTGTATATATATATATATATATTCCCATAAATATTAAATATTGTCTTTTATGTCTTTAATTTTGTTAATGGAGTCTATATATAAATACCTTTGTTCTTCTATAACTTGATATTTGACATTATATTTTGAGATATGTCTTTTTAATATACTGAATCCAAACCATTCACTTTCAAGGTTTTGTGTTCCATGTCATAAATAAGCTAATCTTTATTTTTGCTAAGGTTGATGGTCATTTAGTTATTTTCAGTTTTTTTATTATAAACAATGTTGCTATAAATTTTTGTGTGTATAACCTGTATTGATGCTCTCTAGAACTTATATCTGGGATTAGATGGCTATATATTATATGCCCATATTTTCTACTTTCCTAGATTTTAAGAGAAGGTTCTCTAGTTTGTCTTGATTTGATTTTTTGTCTTACAAATAAGTTGTCCATGTATTTAGCTTTTTCCCGTTAATAATAGTGTTCTTTATAGTAATGCTTTTCATATTTTAAGATTTCTGCTTATTCCTTAGGACATAAAATTACAATTTATTCAAAATTTTGTTTGCTTCTCATGTTCAAAATGTTAATCCAGAACACTTTTGTAGGCAGGGTGTAAGAGAGATATTCAGTACCTTTTTCCTTTTTTTACTTAGATTATTGATTGAAAACTACATGTGTTTTCAATCCAAAAACCATTTACTGAATAATTAATTATTTCTCCATTCTTGTTGTCACTTCAGTCAATCATCAACCTCCAGGTATGCACCAGTTGGCTTTGGGGTATCTGTTCTGTTCCATTAGATGCCTTTATTTTGGACACAAATTCCACAATATTTAATTCCAGGGGGTTTATTATTTGATAACTAATAGGTCAAAGTCCTCTTTCTTGTTTTTGTTGTTTTCCTACTGTTATGCTGAAAAAAAAAAAAGCAGCTTAAATCAATACCCATCCATTATTTTAGAGTTTGGTAGATCAGAAGTCTGTGCATGGTATTCTCTTCTTAGGATCTCCCAAGCTAAAATCCAGGTGTAGGTTGAGCTGCCTTCCCATCCTGGAACATGTGTCCTCCTCCAGGATCATGGTGTAGCAGGAATCAGTTCTTGAATTTGTAGGACTCAGGTCCCTCCTTCCTTACTTGCTGTCATTCTCAATTCCTGGAGGACATCTATACTCCTACAACTCAGCCTCTTAATCTACAAAGACGGCAATGGAGTCTCTCCCTGCCAATCAAACCCTCTTATGTTTTAATTTTGAACATCCAGGTCCAAATGGCTCATTGATTAGGTCAGGCCTACTCCAGATAGTCTTCCTTTCTTTAAGGAAACTGGACCATATAATGTTATAAAATATTCTAAACACAGGAAGAGCTAGATAATCATAGTCACAAATTCCAGCAAATACATAGGACAGGTACATTGTGGGAGGAGGCTTTGAGGGCTTTCTTAGAATTCTGCCTACCATATTGTTGTAATTCAGGAATCCCTTGATTGCTTACATCCATGTTTTCACAGAAATTTTAGAATCATACAAAATTTAACAAAAACAGCCTGAGGATTTTCATGGCATTTATATTTAATATATAAGTTGACCTTTTTAAGATATTATATTCTCCTACCTCTAAATGTGACATATGACTCCTTTCATTTAAAAATGCATTCACTTCATTAATTTTATTATTTTCTCTCTCTCAAACATTTTTTGTTGTAATTATTTCTGAGTGACTTGTTTCCTTTTTATATTGAAATTGTGAATGACATAAAATCACATTAAAAACTTTTTAGTTGAGAATTCCATTGCATTTTCATTAAATGTTCTTGAAATATTAAATACATAAAAGCACAAAATAAAATGCATACAGCCAATTTTCACATAATGAACCACATTTGAAACCAGTGCCCAAATAAAAAAATGAAACACTAACAAAACCTCCCAAATTGCCACTAGTTACCATCCCTACCATCTGTCACCCTCCTCTCTGTAAAGTGTACAAATCAGTGGAATTTAGTGTATTCACAATGCTGTGCGAACACTACTTCTCTCTAGTTTCAAAACTTCTTCATAACCTGGAAGAACACTGTGTCCTTTAAATAATTTGTTTCAGAAATGCTCTGTAATTTTCAATGTAGAAGTCTTTCAACTTCGTGGTCAAACTTATTCCAAGAAATTTGGGGGATGCTATTGCAATTGTAGTTCTTTTATTAATTTCTTTTTTAGATTTCTTGCTGCAGCTGTATAAAAACACAAAATTTTTGTATGTTGATCTTATATTGAATTATGCCATCTATAAATAGAGATAATTTCCTTCCTTCCTTCCATTTTGAAAGCCCTTTATATACTCTACTTGCCTTATTTCTCTGCCTAGGACTTCCAGTACACTACTGAATGGTAGTAGTAAAAAAAAAAGGCATCTTTGACTTACTCCTGACCTTACAGAAAAGTTTTCTGTCTTTTATCATTGACTATGATGGTAGCTTTATTTAATGCTGTTGAGGAAATACTATGCCTAGTTTATTCATTCTCATGACTCTACAGTATGTTTTTTAATGAAAACAAGTTTTTAACTTTAGTGTTATTCAATTTTCAATTTTTTCTTTCTCTTCACTGTCATTAATTTATGTGCCCTAAATTATACTTTTGCATGTAATTCTAAAAAAGATATTACTTTACTTCTCACATTTCAATAAATAATAACATATGTAAGAATGTGTATGTTCTATGAGTGTGTATATATATATATACATATACACACACACACATATACACATTAGATTAAGATTCTTATTTTTCATGATATTCAACAGATTCAAGGTGATTATTGAGAAGCCCACCTTTTCTTTGCTGCACAGCAGTTTTATCTTGTCACAAATAGGTGGCTTTGTGTGTATGTGTCCATCTATGTAACTTTTTATTCTGTTTAACTGAACTATCCTAGGTTTTTTTTGTACCAATATGACACTGTCTTACTTAATAGAGCATTACAATAAGATGCTACATTTGAAATGTAATTTCTCCTAGGTTTGATCCTTCTAAAAATTTCTTGGCTCTTACTTGCCATCTGCATTTTCACATGGATTTTAAAATCAGCTTGTCAACTTTGTACACACAGAATAAATCTTCTGACATTTTTATTTGAATTACTTTGAATCATTAAATCATAATAAATTTAATTTACTCCTTATCATTGTTTGCCTTATTGTTGCTATGCATTTCAATTATATATACATCTTAAGCCCCAAAGACATTAGTAAAATTGTTTTGCTCAATCACTATCTAGTCAGTATTAATTTAAAATTTATACTTTTCTAAAATCCATTGTTGAATTTCCCTCTTCTAAAGGCATTTACTCTATTTGTAATAATCTTTTAAGTATTTGTTTTTCTATGGAGTTGTCAATGAAAAATTTTGTGTTTGTCTGATAATACCTTTAGTTTACATTTACTTTCAAAAATATTTTTCACTACTTATAAAATTTGGAGTGGACAGTACCCTCCCTTCAGAATTTTAACATTGTTATTCACCTATATTCCTGTATTTCTGTTAAGAAGTCAGTTGTATGACTTATGTTGCTCCTTTGAAGAGAAACTATTCAATATTTACCCCTAAACTCATATACAGTTTTCTCTGGATCCTTGGTTTTCACAAATCTTAAAATAATATCCCTCATTGTGTTTTCATTGTATCCATCTTGTTTAGGTTTCAGCAGAGCTTCCTGAATGGGTGGTATTATATCCTTGATCAGTGTTGGATAATTCTCAGCCAGTATCTCTTCAGGTATAGGTTCTGTCCCATTTCTCTTTTCTCTTTCTTGAATGCCAACAGCATGTGTATCTGACCTTTTCAGTAGGATACAGGTTAAACCTGTTTACTGACTCCCACATTTTTCCAGCTTTCTTTAACTGTATTTACTATTTTCGGTCTCTGTATTTCAGGTTTCCTGTTTCCACTTGGAAATATCTTCCATTGCACTAAGCTCTCTTCTGGCATGTTTACTCTACTGTTATACCTATGACATGAGTCTTTAAGTTGCTATGTTGAATTTTCATCAATTCTAAATACTATTCAATTTGTAATATAATTCTTTTTTTAGATAAGTATTTTTTATTGAAGGGTAGTTGACATAGAGTATTATATTAGTTTCAGGTGTGCAACACAGTGATTCAACATTTATATACATGATAATTCGAGGTACCAGGTATCACCATACCAAGTTGTTACAATATTTTGACTATATTCCTTATGCTATGCATTACATCCCAGTTACTTATTTATTTTACAATTGGAAGTGTGAATATATATTTTTGTTTTTGAGGGCATCTCTCATATTTATTGATCAAACGGTTGCTAACAACAATAAAATTCTGTATAGGAGAGTCAATGCTCAATGCAAAATCATTAAACCACCCCAAGCCTAATTTTCGTCAGTCTCCCATCTTCTGAAGCATAACGAACAAGTTCTTACATGGTGAACAAATTCTTACATAGTGAGTAAGTTCTTACATAGTGAACAGTACAAGGGCAGTCATCACAGAAACTTTCGGTTTTGATCACGCATTATGAACTATAAACAATCAGTTCTAATATGAATATTCATTTGATTTTTATACTTGATTTTTATGTGGATAACACATTTCTCCCTTTATTATTATTATTATTATTTTTAATAAAATGCTGAGGTGGTAGGTAGATACAAGATAAAGGTAGAAAACATAGTTTAGTGTTGTAAGAGAGCAAATGTAGATGATCAGGTGTGTGCCTGTAGACTATGTGTTAATCCAAGCAAGACAAGGGCAATAAAACATCCATGTATGCAGAAGATTTCTCACAGGACAGAGGGGTGAGGTTCGAAGCCTCACTTCTGTTGATCCCCAATTTCTCACCTGATGGTCCCCCTGTGACTGTGCCTGTCTTAGGTTGTTCCTCCCTTGAGGAATCTTACCCGTCTCTGGCTAACCAGTCATCTTCCAGGGCCATACAGGGAAATGTAAAGTTGGTAAGTGACAGAGAAGCCTTATTGTTTGAAATGGTTAGCTTTTTACTTCTTTGCATATTTATGCCCGGTGGCTTCTATGCCCAGCATTTGTCTTGAGGTATCTTTACCACTTGGAAGAATTATGATAGTCAGTAAATTCGATATGAGGCACGAATTCTATTTAAGGGTTGTAGTTAGGTAGGAAGAAGAAAAGCTATAGAAATAGCAGGTGGAAGAAAACATGGGAAGATTGATTATTTCTTTGACATATCTTCTTGTAGAGTAACTTCAGCATGTATAGGTTTTAAACTACTAATTAAATTGTGCACACACATTAACATAATAGGAGTACAGTTACGTAACCAAAGCATACCTGTAATTACCAGCCATCTCCAGTGAAACCAAGAAAACCAGTTAGACACCTTAGGCATTTGTGAAAACTTATTTATGATATGGTGGATATTGTCCAACTGAACTTGAACAGTCGGAGAGAAGTCAGACAAATTAAAACTCTCCATTCCTGTGGACTGTTCACATCCCATATGTTCTTTTAACAGTAAATAGTTTGTAGTAGTAAGATTTTGGAGAGATACAATTTGCAGTTCTCCTAATTCTTGGTTGAGTTCCAACAGTATAGATCCAGGCAATTTGTTGTTTTACTGTATGCACAGGCCAGCTTAGATATCTCCTTCTTCATTCCCATGGCAAGTCCAGGAACTGGTGGGATGAGTGCATCTACACCTGTCACCTGTAGCAGTGCGTGGATCTTTGTTGGGGTATTTTTATGATCATCTTCTGGCGTGAGTCTTCCCAAGAGTGCTGATGTTGGAAGTTCTTTTTCATATCATATCTTAATTCATTTTCGGGGTAGCCAAATTAGGCTTTGATCCTCTACATAAACACAAACAGACCCTTTGCCTACACTTTTATATGCCCTTTATATCAGTGTGTAGAACTCATTGGAGGTCACAACACAGGAACTGCTTTTTTTTTTATCATTAATCTACACTTACATGACGAATATTTTGTTTACTAGGCTCTCCCCTATACCAAGTCCCCCCTGTATACCCCTTTACAGTCACTGTCCATCAGCGTAGCAAACTGTTGTAGAATCACTACTTGTCTTCTCTGTGTTGTACAGCCCTCCCCTTTCTCCCAACCCCCATGCATGCTAATCTTAATACCCCCTTTTATCTCCTCCCCCCTTATCCCTCCCTACCCACCCATCCTCCCCAGTCTCTCTCCCTTTGGTACATGTTAGTCCATTCTTGAGTTCTATGATTCTGCTGCTGTTTTGTTCCTTCAGCTTTTCCTTTGTTCTTATACTACACAGATGAGTGAAATCATTTGGTATTTCTCTTTCTCTGCTTGGCTTGTTTCACTGAGCATAATACCCTCCAGCTCCATCCATGTTACTGCAAATGGTTGGATTTGCCCTTTTCTTATGGCTGAGTAGTATTCCATTGTGTATATGTACCACCTCTTCTTTATCCATTCATCTATCGATGGACATTTAGGTGGCTTCCAATTCTTGGATATTGTAAATAGTGCTGCGATAAACGTAGGGGTGCATTGGTCTTTCTCATACTTGATTGCTGCATTCTTAGGGTAAATTCCTAGGAGTGCAATTCCTGGGTCAAATGGTAAGTCTGTTTTGAGCATTTTGATGTTCCTCCATACTGCTTTCCACAATGGTTGAACTAATTTACATTCCCACCAGCAGTGTAGGAGGGTTCCCCTTTCTCCACAGCCTCGCCAACATTTGTTGTTGTTTGTCTTTTGGATGGCAGCCATCCTTACTGGTGTGAGGTGATACCTCATTGTAGTTTTAATTTGCATTTCTCTGATAATTAGTGATGTGGAGCATCTTTTCATGTGTCTGTTGGCCATCTGAATTTCTGTTTTGGAGAACTATCTGTTCGGTTCCTCTACCCATTTTTTAATTGGGTTATTTGTTTTTTGATTGTAGAGGCATGTGAGCTCTTTATATATTCTGGACATCAAGCCTTTATCGGATGTGTCATTTTCAAAGATATTCTCCCATACTGTAGGGTTCCTTTTTGTTCTATTGATGGTATCTTTTGCTGTACAGAAGCTTTTCAGCTCAATATACTCCCACTTGTTCATTTTTGCTGTTGTTTTGCTTGCCCAGGGAGATATGTTCAAGAAGACGTCACTCATGTTTATGTCTAAGAGGTTTTTGCCTATGTTTTCTTCCAAGAGTTTAATGGTTTCATGACTTACATTCAGGTCTTTGATCCATTTTGAGTTACTTTTGTATATGGTGTTAGACAATGGTCCAGTTTCATTCTCCTACATGTAGCTGTCCAGTTTTGCCAGCACCATCTGTTGAAGAGACTGTCATTTCGCCATTGTATGTCCATGGCTCCTTTATCAAATATTAATTGACCATATATGTCTGGGTTAATGTCTGGATTGTCTAGTCTGTTCCATTGGTCTGTGGCTCTATTCTTGTGCCAGTACCAAATTGTCTTGATTACTATGGCTTTATAATAGAGCTTGAAGTTGGGGAGTGAGATTCCCCCTACTTTATTCTTCTTTCTCAGGATTGCTTTGGCTATTCGGGGTCTTTTGTGGTTCCATATGAATTTTTGAATTATTTGTTCCAGTTCATTGAAGAATGTTGCTGGTAGTTTCATAGGGATTGCATCAAATCTGTATATTGCTTTGGGCAGGTTGGCCATTTTGACGATATTAATTCTTCCTAGCCATGAGCATGGGATGCATTTCCATTTGTTAGTGTCCCTTTTAATTTCTCTTAAGAGTGACTTGTAGTTTTCAGAGTATAAGTCTTTCACTTCTTTGGTTAGGTTTATTCCTAGGTATTTTATTTTTTTGATGCAATTGTGAATGGAGTTGTTTTCCTGATTTCTCTTTCTGTTGGTTCATTGTTAGTGTATAGGAAAGCCACAGATTTCTGTGTGTTGATTTTGTATCCTGCAACTTTGCTGTATTCCGATATCAGTTCTAGTAGTTTTGGGGTGGAGTCTTTAGGGTTTTTTATGTACAGTATCATGTCATCTGCATATAGTGACAGTTTAACTTCTTCTTTACCAATCTGGATTCCTTGTATTTCTTTGTTTTGTCTAATTGCTGTGGCTAGGACCTCCATTACTATGGTGAATAACAGTGGGGAGAGTTAGCATCCCTGTCTTGTTCCTGATTTCAGAGGAAAAGCTTTTAACCTCTCACTGTTCAGTATGATGTTAGGTGTGGGTTTATCATTGATGGCCTTTATTATGTTGAGGTACTTGCCCTCTATTCCCATTTTTCTGAGAGTTTTTATCATGAATGGATGTTGAATTTTGTCAAATGCTTTTTCAGCATGTATGGAGATGGTCATGTGGTTTTTGTCTTTCTTTTTGTTTATGTGGTTGATGATGTTGATGGACTTTCTAATGTTGTACCATCCTTGCATCTCTGGGATGAATCCCACTTGGCCACGGTGTATGATCCTTTTGATGTATTTTTGAATTTGGTTTGCTAATATTTTGTTTAGTATTTTTGCATCTAGGTTCATCAGGGATATTGGTCTGTAGTTTTCTTTTTTGGTGGTGTCTTTGCCTGGTTTTGGTATTAGGGTGATGTTACCTTCATAGAATGAGTTTGGGAGTATTCCCTCCTCTTCTATTTTTTGGAAAACTTTAAGGAGAATGGGTATTATGTCTTCCCTGTATGTCTGATAAAATTCCGAGGTAAATCCATCTGGCCTGGGGGTTTTGTTCTTTGGTAGTTTTTTGATTACCGCTTTAATTTCGTTGCTGGTAATTGGTCTGTTTAGATTTTCTGTTTTTTCTGGGTCAGTCTTGGACGGTTGTATTTTTCCAGGAAGTTGTCCATTTCTCCTTGGTTTCCCTGCTTGTTAGCATATAGGTATTCACAGTATTGTCTAGTAGTTCTTTGTATTTCTGTGGGGTCCGCCGTGATTTTTCCTTTCTCGTTTCTGATACTGCTGATTTGTGTTGACTCTCTTTTCCTCTTAATAAGTCTGGCTAGAGGCTTATCTATTTTGTTTATTTTCTCAAAGAACCTGCTCTGGGTTTTCTTGATTTTTGCTATTGTTTGATTCTTCTCAATTTTATTAATTTCTTCTCTGATCTTTATTATGTCCCTCCTTTTGCTGACCTTAGGCCTCATTTGTTCCTCTTTTTCTAATTTCGATAATTGTGACATTAGTCCATTCATTTAGGATTGTTCTTCCTTTTTTAAATATGCTTGGATTGCTATATACTTTCCTCTTAAGACTGCTTTTGCTGTATCCCACAGAATTTGGGGCTTAGTGTTGTTGTTGTCGTTTGTTTCCATGTATTACTGGATCTCCATTTTGATTTGGTCATTGATCCATTGATTATTTAGGAGCATGTTGTTAAGCCTCCATGTGATTGTGAGCCTTTTTGCTTTCTTTGTACAGTTGATTTCTAGTTTTATGCCTTTGTGTTCTGAAAGGTTGGTTGGTAGGATTTCAATCTTTTGGAATTACTGAGGCTCTTTTTGTGGCCTAGTATGTGGTCTATTCTGGAGAATATTCCATGTGCACTTGCAAAGAATGTGTATCCTGATGCTTTTAGATGTAGAGTTCTGTAGATGTCTATTAGGTCCATCTGTTCTAGTGTGTTGTTCAGTGCCTCTGTGTCCTTACTTATTTTCTGTCTGGTGGATCTATCCTTTGGAGTTAGTGGTGTGTTGAAATTTCCTAGAATGAATGCATTGCGTTCTATTTCCTCCTTTATATGTGTTAATATTTGTTTCAGGTATGTTGGTGCTCCTGTATTGGGTGCATATATATTTATAATGGTTGTATTCTCTTGATGGACTGAGCCCTTTATGATTATGTTATGTCCTTCTTTGTCTTTTGTTACGTTCTTTATTTTGAAGTCTGTTTTGTCTGATACCAGAATTGCAACACCTGCTTTCTTCTCTCTGTTGTTTGCATGAAATATGTTTTTCCATCCCTTGACTTTAAGTCTGTGCATGTCTTTGGGTTTGAAGTGAGTCTCTTGTAATCAGCATATGGATGGATCTTGCTTTTTTATCCATTCTCTTACTCGGTGTCTTTTGATTGGTGCATTCAGTCCATTTACATTTAGGGTGATTATTGAAAGGTATGAACTTATTGCCATTGCAGGATTTAAGTTTCTGGTTACTAAAGGTTCAGGTTTAGCTTCTTTACAATCTTACTCTGTAACTTAACTTGCTTTTTGAGCTATTATAAACACGGTCTGATGATTCTTTATTTCTCTCCCTTCTTATTCCTCCTCCTCCCTTCTTCATATGTTAGGTGTTTTGTTCTGTGCTCTTTTTAGGAGTGCTCCCATCTAGAGCAGTCCCTGTAAGATGCCCTGAAGAGGTGTTTTGTGGGAGGCAAATTCCCTCAACTTTTGCTTGTCTGGGAATTGTTTAATCCCTCCTTCATATTTAAATGATATTCGTGCTGGATAAAGTATTCTTGGTTTGAGGCCCTTCTGTTTCATTGCATTAAGTATATCATGCCATTCTCTTCTGGCCTGTAGAGTTTCTGTTGAGAAGTCTGATGATAGCCTGATGGGTTTTCCTTTGTAGGTAACCTTTTTTTTTCTCTCTGGCTGCCTTTAATACTTTGTCTTTGTCTTTGATCTTTGCCTTTTTAATTATAATGTGTCTTGGTGTTGCCCTCCTTGGATCCCTTGTCATGGGAGTTCTGTGTACCTCTGTGGTCTGAGAGGCCATTTCTTCCCCTCGTTTGGGGAAGTTTATGGCAATTATTTCTTCAAAGATCCTTTCTATTCCTTTTTCTCTCTCTACTTCTTCTGGTATCCCTATAATGCGTATATCATTCCTTTTTCGATTGGTCACTCAGTTCTCTCTGTATCAGCTTCTCTGCGTTCCTGTTCTCTGTTTTCTAGTCCATTAATGGTCTCTTGCATCTCGTCCATTCTGTTTTGAAATCCTTCCAGAGCTTGTTTTATTTCTGTATTCTCCTTCCTTAGTTCTTGCATATTTCTCTGCAAGACCATCAGCATTGTTATGACTTTTGTTTTGAATTCTTTTTCAGGAAGACTGGCTTAATCTATCTCCCCAGGTTCCTTCTCAGGGGAAGATGTAGCAGATGCCAAAGCTGTCTGGGTTAGTCTTGTCTGGATCATATTTTTTTGCCTTTTCATGTTGACAGGTGCTATTGACTGTCAGCTGGGAGGGCCAAACTTTTCACTTGCTACTGGCCTTTCTTTACTGGGACAACTGCGACCCCTAGTGGCTTGTGTTGGGTTATTGCATGTAGGCTGGGTCTTTGTGTCTTGCCCGGCCAAAGTGTAGGAATTATCCTTTCTGTGGGCGATTGCCTTAGGCTGTTTCTCTGCTTTCGCAGCGCCCAGAGGAGTTATGGACGGTGGGGGGTGCTGTTTGGCTGTTACCTCCATGAGGGGTCTCAGAGATGTTGCCCAGGGGGTTATTTTGCCCGGTTTTCCCTGTAATTTCCAGCCACTGGGCTGTGACCTGTGTTGTTTCTCTCTAGCTGTTAAATCCTGTCCCTTTAAGACTTTCAAAAGCACTGGCTTTTCTTTGTCACAGGGGCATCAGCTTCGGCACCTGCTCAGAGGTCTTGCTGCCGTTTCCCTAGTTTCCAGCCCTCCACGCATGCACTGTGTCTGCGCTCTGGTGCGGGTGGCTGGGGCTGGGTGTTTAGCAGTCCTGGGCTCCCTGTCCCTCCCGCCGGGAGCTGGGGGGATGTGTGCTCGGGTCCCGTCGGGCCGGGGGTTGTATCTTACCCCTTTCTCCAGGCTCTGGGCTCTCGCATGTGTGGATGTAGTCAGGCTTTTGTCCTGTGTCTTCTGGTCTCTCTTTTAGGTTTAGTTGTAGTTGTTGTATTTTCAAAAATATATATGTTTTTGGGAGGTGATTCCCACTGTCCTACTCATGCTGCCATGTTGGCTCTGCCCCTTGTAATACAATTCTTAATGCAAATTTAGTTCTCTGTAGAAAATCTCCATATTTTCAGCATTTTTAAAACTTTTTCTGTATTCTAGAACACATTTCTCATGGTTACTTCAGGTCCTTGTCACCTGATTCCAGCCTCTGAACCACCTGCATGTGTTTCCATTGTTAATTTTTTCCTTGATGTTCAGTAATATACCTGTTATTTAACCCACCCAATAATGTTTAATGATAGACATTGTGTATGAATATATTTAGAAACCTCAGATGAGTTATCTTCCTCATAAAAGGGGGAAGTTCATACTTTCTTCTGCTAGACATAAATAAGTCTGACTGCTCGATTTATTTTAATCAAAAACTGTTTTATCTGAGGCTGGGTTGCACCTCTGCTAAGGTTCAGTTGACCTCTAATACATTGGTCTCTCCAATGCTCTCACATACTGAGTCAGTTGTATTCTCCAAGTGTCTTTCTTTTCAGAGCCATACCAGTATCGGGCTGTGTGCTAAACTTTGTAACAGATTTCAACCTCCTGCAGAGGCATTTCTGACCCTCTCAGAACATGTGCCTATTTTAATATTTCCTCTAATACAGGGATTGGCCATCTCCTGCCTATAGGCAAGTACATCATCCTTTACTTTTCCATCAGTTTTTGGTGGTTTGAGGATTAATAATTGTTCCTATCTATATTGTAATGTTGAAAAAAAATCAAGGTAAGAATAGTATTTTAATGCACATAAAATTAAATTAAAAGGTCAGTATCCATAAATATAAATTTTTGAAACCCAAACACACTTATTTGTGTAATCTTGTTGGAAGCTTCTCTCCCTCTATGCTGACAGAATTGAGTAGTGGAGACTGAGACCATCTATGGTGTTTTCTTTGCACTGCTGCTCATGGTGCTGCAAATAGTAGTGAGGATGCATGACCTGTGAGCATTGTGAGTGTCACATGTGTGCTGTTAGTGTGAAAAAACATTTTCAAACATAGATGAAATATGTAACATTTTCTTACAGTTCAGCATTAGCAGGTAAATAATTTGCAGCCAATTCTTAAGACAGGAACACAGATTTGAACCCCAAATAAGAAAAATTTTTTCTCCTTACTTAAAACCAATGCAGTATTATATATCAGCTATACTTCAATTAAAAAAATTAGCCCCAAGAAAAAAGAAAAAAAGAATTCCAACCTGATCTTTGATATATTTGTGTTTTGAATGTTATACTAGTTTAAATTTCATCAATACAATTTTTGGATTTTTATTATTTCTCATGTTGTATAAGTCTCTACATAATATCCTTTATTTTACTTCTTGGCCCACAAAGATTAAGTTACTTATTATCTTACCCTGTACAGAAAAAGGTTTTCAAACCCTGTTCTAATAAGTCTCAAACACTAATTGTTGTTTTTCAAGAATGCTAACAATTTCTGCATTGCTTTTCAGAGAATTTCTGTTTAGGGTTTTAGATTTTTTTTCTCATGACAGCCCCATTATTGAGCAAGCATTTTGAAACCCTAAGATCAAAAAAGGAAACACTGTACCCAAAATAGGTGTCTACTTCTGTGAGGACAATTGATTCTGGGAGGTCCCCATGTAGTAAACTTGCCACCAAGTGGTCAAACTATAGATTAGAATTGGTGTCTATTGCTGGAAGGTTGGCTATAAATGTCAGTTTATGCCTCTGGGCCTGGGGAGAATCTCTGTCTTTATCACCTTGGCAATTCCTTTCAGAGTGATTTCCTGTTATGTGGTAGCCAGTTGCAAAGGCCCACTGAGGGTAATTGGCCAAAATGTGCTTCTCTACTCAGTTGTTGGCTTTATCTTCTGTGGGAGATTATTTCTGGTGGGAACTAATATGATGCAAAGATACTTACATTTTGTGCCACTCCCAGTTGTCTGTGTACACACCTTACCCTGGACCTCTTTGTTTCTGATATTCCAGTGGTTTGTGTTCCAGGCATCTGAGAAGCCAGCTTGGCCATTTGCCACTGCCCGTACCCCTATATGTATATTTTTTTACCTCTGGCTATGTCTCCTATTCAGAGTAAATTAGGAGTCTGACCACCTTCACAAACTCCACATAATTACCTTTGTATGAAGTGCTTGCACTTCTCACCTGTATTATTATACTGGTCCTATTGGTTTTCCCTATTCACATTTCCACTCTGCAATCTCATACTCCTTCAGAGTACTATGAAATCATAGTTGTATTTCAAACACTTTTTAGTGAATGTATATCTTCTTCTGCAGAGTAAAATAGTGAAATATAAGGAGGTGATTCTGGAAACCTGCCCAAACAGGGTACAGAGAGTGAAAACACTTGGCTAATTTTCTAGGCTCAAATTAGATAACCTTCAAAATATTAAGTTCTAGCATTATATTTAGATATATAATTGGTCTAGAGTTTATTTTGCTTTAAGGTGTAAATAATGGATATAACAGAGCTTTTAATGGTTAGCTCTTAATCATGATACAATTTTCTGAATTATTAATAACTCTTACCAATGGTCATTTCATTGTTGACATATTACTAAAAGTTTCTGAAATGTTTTACACAATTGACCAGTTTACTTTCCTAGCAAAACTTTATTCTCCAAGTTTCTCTGAAACAGCTTAGCCATTTTTTCTCCCTACCTTATCAGCTGATCCTTTGTCATGTCACATGTTTGCCCTTTCTTCTCCACTATTCCTCTATTTGCCTAAGTATCTCAGAGTACAACAATAGAATCATTTCCTATTGCTGTACTCTTTTCCAAAAGGATTACGTGCAATCTCTTTGCTTCGATTTTCAATTATACACTGATGGCTCTTTAATTTTAATTTCCCGTCTAGGCTTTAACCCCAATATCCTGACTTGAATATCTAGCTTCCTACTCAACATCTTCACAGGAATCTCTTCACATGACTTTTCACATGAACAGGCTCTTCAATTTAACAAAACCAAAAATGAACAATGTATTAATATTTTCCCTCCCTTCTCTGTTCTTGTCATAATTGGTACCCCAGATCCATCTCCATCTCTGTAAATAGTACCAATGTCCAAACAGTTTCTCAAAAAGGCCCAAAATATTGGTATCACCAACAAATCATTCTTTTTTTGTTAGAATCTAAATTCTATCTGTCAGCAAAATCCAAAAGTTCTTCCAACAAAATATATCCCAAGTCAAAATGTTCCTTGTACTCTCCTCTGCTACAGCAGTTGCAAATCACTGTCACATTTCCCTATATTATCTGACTATCAGAGAGCATCTAGTACTGGAAAAATCAGGTCATAGAGCAATACAGCTAAGGATTAGTTATATATATATATATATATTAGCTATATCTATATAGCTATGTAGAGCTATATCTCTAAGAATTAAATTCAGGTGTAATTTTCACAAAAATCACAATAATAGTGACATAAACAAGTTACAAGCTTATTTCACCTTTCATAAATGTAGGCAGTTCAGGTGTGGGACAGGTCCAAATTCATGCAAAACCCAGAATCTCTACTGTGTTGCTCTGTCGTCTTCTGAACATGGATTCAACTTCTGATCTGATGTGGTTGCCTGATTTCCACACCTCATCATTCAGAACTCAGCCATGTGTTCTATCTAGCTGAAAGGAGCTACGTACCCTAATATAAACTGATGATTTAATTTAAAAGGGAGAATGAAAGATTATTTATTAGAAAATCTCTCTGTTATACACTCATTTATTCTGTGGTGTTTATATGTGTTGGTGTTGAAAAATAAGTAGTTTATGTCATTATATTTTAACTAAAAAATGGAATACTATCTTAAAGAATATCACTCATTGTTTTCCTGGAATATTTCATTAATTCTAATTGTTACTCTCCTAGCCAATTCTTTGGATTTTTCAGGTAGTCAGTCATAATTATGCAAATAAACATAATTTACTTCCTTTGGTAAATAATACTCTAGTTTGAAAAATTTGCATTATGGACAAGAGATATGTGGTTTTCTAGGTCTAAAATAATTTTATCAGAAATTAATACACTTATTAATTTGCTATATCTGTTAAAATTGTCAGACATTTTAATAATATAAATTATGAAATTGTAGCCTTTGATATTGAAATATCTGAATTCTCTGTATTTACTCTATTTGATCTAGTATTATTTGTTCTCTCATTTTATGTTAACTTGTTAATATATTTTCCAGATTGAATTGTATCTTTTATTATATTATATATGCTCTTAAAAACTATTATTTCTTTCTGGGTTTTCAACTCGCTCCATCAATTTCATGCCAATACCACTTGTGACTTGATTGCAGTGACCTGAATATAATATATATTCACATATCTGGTAATAATGCAGGTCTGTACTTGTTCTTTGTAATTTTAATATTTTTAAAAAGCTACTTTAAAATCATTTTGTCCAAGTAACATTGCAAAGACTTTGCAGACCGAACTCTCATTGGAACTAAAGCCCACAGAAAACCCATGTGACTTGATGCCTGAATACAGCCAGGTTAAATGTCTGACAAATATAAAAGCAACAGTATTCTCCACAGACTTTGAATGTCAACTTCAAGTCTCATAAGAGAATATTGGAAATTTCCAGGACACAATTCCAACATTCAGTGTATGAAGAGCCAGGAAAATCTCAATTCACATAGGAAAATACAATCACCAGATGCCCACACTGAGATGGCACAGATGTTGGAATTATCTGACATGGACTTTAAATATTCCAGCAAACAATTATGAATAATTTTGAAACAAATGGGAAATAGAGAATGTGTACAAGGACAGAAAATGTAGAGAAGAATCAGATGGAAATTTAAAATTAAAAATAACAGTAACAAAACAAAACCTATTGAAAAAAGTAGCTGTAGTGATGGCTCTTATAAGTTCAACCTCTGTTCAAATGAGACCAAGAAATTCAAGTTAGACTGACAGCTCTTTTTCTAACTTATCATAAACATTAATACTACAGAATTAGCATATAAGGACTTTTCCAGTTTACTATTTAAATCCTATCCATATACTTGATATCCTGATTTTGGGATCTGAATTTGGCATAAAAATCTGCTGTTTACAGCCACCTAGGATGTTTCTGATGTAGGTTTTATAAAGAGCACATTGCTCTAAATAATTTCTGATATAAAGGCCTTTCAAGTATAAATTGTATTATATTTATATTTTCCCTACTTACTAATAGCCCAGGTACTTCAGCTGCTCTTCTTTAGAGAATTGTTTCAATCCACCCTCTGTGTTTCTGTGCCTGTCTTTGTTGTAAATTAGAAAATTGGGATATGTGACTTGGAATTTTTTTTTAAGTAAAAAAATATTGTTGTCATATTTGGAAAACTGCACTGAGGATTTAAAAAAGAAAAAATGAAGTAATTTACATTTGAGCATATAACTCACCTTAGTAAAAGGGAAGTCCACTACAAGTGCACTGTCTTCTCTAACTTACTTACTTTTATGTACTTATTTTCAAGTTTAGATAATGATCTCTAAGCAAATATCTCTTCAGTGTTAAACTATATGAATTAATGAGTGAAAGAATGAATTACGATTTGAGATTCTTCTAATAAAAATAAATGTACTCATGTCAGAGTACTTATTGAAACATGCTTGCCATGCAATTATTATGGACATAAACTCTATAAGTTTGTGTGTTGGGAAAAATGATGACACCATGAACTCATTTATATATTTACATTAATATTTATAAGTTTACAAAATACAGTTATTCAGCCTTCTCAGTGTTCTGGCTACTGAATCAGCAATGTAAGAAATAACATTGTGTAATTAAAATGCATATGGCCAAGTAATAACAATAGCTACATTTATTGTGTTTTTATTCTCTGCCATGATTTTGACTCACTGTCTTTTATAATACTCTCAAAATCATATAAAGATGTTATTCCTGTTTTGTAGAGTAGGCAACATGGGTTCAGGAAAATATTGTTAACTTCCCAAGATCAAAAATCTTGTATTAGAATTATCATTCAATCATTAATGAGTCTGGCCACAAAATTTGTCTTCTTAATGTCTATGTTATAGTGCTTCATAGATTATTAGAACAGAATGACTACCCAATATTACAAGAGAAACAAAGAGAAAGCAAGAGAAAAAAATTATTTCTGTTATTATGTCACATTCATAACTGTTTTTAGGGACAGAACATCAGCCTTATATACTGAGATACTTGGAAGGAATGATAAGCTGCTCCATTCCAAATTCCCAGCCCAAGATCTCAAGACGGAAAAGTACCATACAGCTTAAAATGATATAAATGTGTTTAGTGAAAAGGCATTCACTAACTCCAAGGTTGCATATTTCAGTATAAAAATTTTCCTTGTATTTTTAAACTACATTACTATGTAATACTCTTCTTTTAAAATGCCATCTTCCAACATTATAGACAAAATTAAACATACTTTTTTGTGACAGACCTAAAACAGTTGATAACAAGTCCTATTCTATTCTTTCCATTCCACATCTATCTTCCCTTTCCTTTTACATTAGGTCTGACTTCTAGTCACCTCACTATTCTCATCTTGTATGCCTTGGCACGTAACTCTAATCCACATCCGTCTAATAATAAGCTATCCAGACATAAATTCAATACTCCAAAAGTCTTCTGGCTAGGGCTACAGTTATACAGGCGTCCAGATTTTTTGTGGGATAGAATGAAGGACAAAACAGTAAGTGCCTGTATTAATCCATGCGTAAGTGCATGCTTTTTAGTTTGGGAGTGTCATTGTGGCTGGATAAGTTTTTTCTTTCTTTGTGGAGAATCAGAGAGACAGACTGGAGCCAAGGGATAAAGAAGAGAATTCTTCTGTCCTCCAGACTTTTTCTAAATTTTTGTCTCTTATTTTAGGATAAAACTGACTTCTAGGGTACCTCCTGCTAGTTAACTAGAAGGCCAGTGAGACCAAAGCAATACGTCTTTTAGTAAAAATGATGCAGTTATCAGAAATTCTATATGTACTTAATTTCTCAAAAAATAACCATGGTGGTCTAGTTACAAGAAGTTCCTAAATTCTCTCTGCATCCTTGAAATAAAAGCATATGGTATTATCAGGCTCTGATTTCCATATTATATTCAACCTCTGTTAAGATAATCAAATGTGAATTCTTGACACCTATTTCTAGGATACATGAGTGAAAATAGAAAATCTCTTGTAGTTCTTTCCTTCATTCATTGTGCCCTACACAGACACATAAACACACACAGACACACACACACTCCTAGAGATGGGGTAATTTTCAGTATTGGTGCATTCTTTTGTTAGAAAACATGAGATGGAAAAGATTACTCTCAAACCAGGTCCATCTCCTTAACTGTCACTGGTCTGTTTCAGTAGGGTTTTGTTTCAGCTGGTGATTCCTGAAACAGTAAGATTCCATCCCCAGTCTTTCACTGAGCCAGTATTAGTAATAGAGTAGGGGAGTCTTGGGGTAAAATTGCTAATTATGTTATAATTCCTAAACTGGTTACCTTCCATTTTGCTTTCTTACCTTTCCCAGTTTTCCAGTAAAATCAGCCTCTTTCATTCATACTTGTTCATTGGCATCTCTGGATTCTTTCATAAAAATTTTAATATGTCTTTGAATAAATAAGATTTCCTTATCCTCATTTTGCTTGGGAGACAGTAGAACCTAGAGTTAACTGTCTAGACCTTGGAGTCGAGCTTTTTGAGTTTTAATCTGAGATCTACCAGTGATCAACTATTTAACATTGGACATATTATTATATAATCTCCCCTTAAGTCTTAGTTTATTCTTTAGTAAAAGGGAAAAACTGCATCTATAGATCAGATTCTTAATAATTAAACATGATATTTTATATGTGAAATATTATCATAGTACCAGGCATGTAAAAAGTCCCTAATAATTTTTAAGCAGATGGAATTTTTTTTTATTTGGCTATTTGTCATTTGTTTATTTGGTGAATGGAAAATTGAATCATTCTTTTAGTATGAGAAATTTTAAATTACGAGTGTACAATGTTTACTATCTATTTGACTAACAGGGCATAATAAATCTTCACATTAAAAATATATGTAATTTTAAGTAGTGGCATAAATCAAGAGAGAACAAACCATATTAGCAGTAAGTCACTGGATGATGATTGCTTCTTAAGAGAATGTTAATTTCATTACATTCTGAGGTTTATTAAATATTTTTCAAAAATATTAAAAGTAGTTTATACTATTCTGAAGCCACAAGAACAAAGCTATCAGAGATCCTTAGGAAACTCACCATCATATTTAATCACATTTTCTGTCTATTCAGTTTTTCTGTAAGTACAATTTTTTAAGATTATCTTCCTTCAAATTTCAGCCTTTATCAGAAATACAAACTGAATTTATTCTCCTTACAGTAAAATGGATTTATTAGAATCTTCTCTAGGAGTGCTGATTATTCTTTGTCTTATGGCTCCTATCTTAAGATTGAAACAGGAATATGTCAGAATGGATCAATGGTTTTCAACTTACCCATAATACATGACTTGATGTTATAGAAAAATCTGCTCAAATGATGGAAATCATTGCACTGACAAAAGCTTGTCAGTTAGGTAGAGATAAGAGGGTTCATATGTATCCACTGATAGTAGATATATTTTGGGGTACTTCATTGTCTTAGGATGTTTTGAAGTTAACAAGGATTGAGTTCCTTACTTCAGCAAGAACTCCAATCAAGGATAGTCAGGAAAGTTAAGAATGTTCAAATTCTCTTATATTTAATGGAATGGAAAATTTTAAAGTAGAAACACATGTAAAAAGAGAGAAAATGGAACCTAAAAACATTCCCTCACCAAAAAAATATACTAGACAGGTAGGTCTCCCTTCATTAAGGTCCTGGCTCTTATAAAAATTCAAAGAGACCAAATCTTTGGAGAGTTTCATTTTGGCTATTGTACAGCATCAGCAGTGGAGGCAGAAAAAGAGTTCTAGGAGAAATTGGGGTACAACTTTCATAAGAACACTCTCTTGTTTTCTCAGGATGGCTGCTAACTAATATTACCAGAGGAATTCATATGAAATGTTTCAATAATTTTACAAAAAATTAGTCACTCAAGGAAGGACAAATCAACCAATAAATGTTGGTGAGGAAAACTTACTAAAAGTGATGATGTGGATAGAATGTTCTTGGAATATTTGCCAAAAATGATAGGCAAATAATCTCAAGATATATAAATACATATTTGCATTTCTCTTACTCTGAATGAAATACAGCATCTTTTTGTAAGTTTAAGTCATGTTGTATTTATTTTCCTATGAACTGTCTGTTCATGTGATTTGCCCATTTTTCTATTGGATTGTCATTTGCTTTTTAATTTGAGAAGTTCTTTGTTCATTAGGGACAATAGTCCTGGATGGTACTAATTGAAGGCATTTTATCCCAGGTGCTTTTGTTTGTTTGTTTGTTTTGCTTTGCTTCTGTTTTAATGCGGATTTTTCTTTGTCTTCATATTTAGCACCACATTTATACTTCTTTCATAACTTCTAGATTTTGAGTCATGGCTAAAAGACCTCCTCTACTCCAAGGTTACAAATAAATTTGCCCCAGCAAGTTTGGCTTTTTACCAAGTTTCTTTTTCTTTTTTTAATAATATCATTGGTTACAGTTCAGTCTTTGATGCATTTGCGCTTTATTCTTCTCAACCTCCTTCTCAGTCCAAGGGCAACCCTACTGATCTGAGTTGCCACCTTCATAGTCACTAATTCTTGTGTGTCTTTGTATCTATTTCTAGCCCTTCTAATATTTACTCTCAATTTGTCTTGTCTTACTAGGACCACTCTGGTTTAATTATGGAGGCTTTCCCCCATATTTAGTATATGATGGGGCAGGTCTTCCTTCCATTTCCTGGTATATAGAATGATTGTTTTTCTAATTTTAACATTCTTTCCTTTATTGACAATATACTTTGGCCTTTTATAGTCTCTTTTAAACCAGCTTTGCCATTATGCCGGTTACTTCCTCAGTTACTTAAACTTTTGACATGTGCTCAATATGTTTTGGTATGAATATCACATTCATTTTTTTAAACTTAATTTTTAATTTAATTTTTTTTTTTTTATTGAAGGGTAATTGACAACAGTATTACATTACTTTCAGGTGTACAACACAGTGATTCAACATTTATATACATGATAATTCTAGGTACCAGCTATCACCATACCAAGTTGTTACAATATTTTGACTATATTCCTTATGCTATACATTACATCCCGGTTACTTATTTATTTTACAATTGGAAGTGTGTTTATATATATATATATATATATATATATATATATTGTGAGGGCATCTCTCATATTTATTGATCAAATAGTTGTTAACCACAATAAATTTCTGTATAGGGGGGTCAATACTCAATGCACAATCATTAATCCACCCCAAGCCTAATTTTCATCAGTCTCCAATCTTCTGATGCATAACGAACAAATTCTTACATGGAGTACAAATTCGTACATAGTGAATAAGTTACATGGTGAGCAGTGCAAGGGCAGTCATCACAGAAGCTTTCGGTTTTGTTTATGCATTATGAACTATACACAGTTCAAATATGAATATTCATTTGATTTTTAAACTTGATTTATATGTGGATACCACATTTCTCTATTATTATTATTTTTAATAAAATGCTGAAGTGGTAGGTAGATATGAGATAAGGGTAGAAAACAGAGTTTAGTGTTGTAAGAGATCAAATGTAGATGATCAGGTGTGTGCCTGTAGACTATGTGTTAATCCGAGCTAGACGAGGGCAATGAACATCCATGTATGCAGAAGATTTCTCTCAGAACATGAGGGGGGAGGTTCTAAGCCTCACCTCTGCTGCTCCCCATTTTCTCACCAGATGGCCCCCTGCGACTGTGCCTGTCTTAGGTTGTTCCTCCCTTGAGGAATCTTACCCGTCTCTGGCTGACCAGTCATCTTCCGGGGCCGTACAGGGAAATGTTAAGTTGGTAAGTGAGAGAGAAGCCTTATTGTTTGAAAAGGTTAGCTTTTTACTTCTTTGCAGATTTATGCCCGGTGGCTTCTATGCCCAGCATTTGTCTTGAGGTGTCTTTACCACTTGGAAGAATTATGATACTCGGTAAATTCGACATGTGGCACGAGTTCTATTTAAAGGTTGTGATTAGGTAGGAAGAAGAAAAGCTATAGAGGTAGCAGGCAGAAGAAAACCTGGGAAGATTGATTATTTCTTTGACATATCTTCTTGTAGAGTAACTTCAGCATGGATAGGTTTTAAACTACTAATTAAATTGTGCGCACACATTAACATAATAGGAGTATAGTTACATAACCAAAGCATACCTGTAATTACCAGCCATCTCCAGTGAAACCAAGAAAACCAGTTAGGCACCCTAGGCATTTGTGAAAACTTATCAATGATATGATGGTTATTATCTAACTGAATTTGAGTAGTTTGAGAAAAATCAGACAAATTAAAACAACCCATTCCTGGGCACTGTTCACATCCCATATGTTCTTTTAACAGTAAATAGTCTGTAGTTGTAAGATTTTGGAGCGCTACAATTTGCACTTCTCCTAATTCTTGGTTGAGTTCCAACAGTATAGATCCAGTCAAATTTGTTGTTTTACTGTATGCACAGGCCAGCTTAGATATCTCCTTCATCATTCCCATGGCAAGTCCAGGAACTGGTGGGATGAGTGCATCTACACCTGTGACAGTGCGTGGATATTTGTTGGAGTTTTTTTTTTTTTTGCTGATCATCTTCTGTCATGAGTCTTCCTGAGAGTGCTGATGTTGGAAGTTCTTTTTCATTTTGTATCTTAGTTCATTTTCGGGGTAGCCAAATTAGGCTTTGATCCTCTGTATAAACACAAACAGACCCTTTGCCTACACTCTTATATGCCCTTTATATCATTGTGTAGAACTCATTAGAGGTCACCACATAGGAACTGCTTTTTTTTTTTTTTTTAATCATTAATCTACACTTACATGACGAATACTTTGTTTGCTAGGCTCTTCCCTATACCAGGTCCCCCCTATATACTCCTTTACAGACACTGTCCATCAGCGTAGCAAACTGTTGTAGAATCACTACTTGTCTTCTCTGTGTTGTACAGCCCTCCCCTTTCTCCCACCCCGCTATGGATGCTAATCTTAATACCCCTCTTTTTCTGTCCCCCCTTATCCCTCCCTACCCACCCATCCTCCCCAGTCACTTTCCCTTTGGTACCTGTTAGTCCATTCTTGAGTTCTGTGATTCTGTTTCTGTTTTGTTCCTTCAGTTTTTCCTTTGTTCTAATATTCCACAGATGAGTGAAATCATTTGGTATTTCTCTTTCTCTGCTTGGCTTGTTTCACTGAGCATAATACCCTCCAGCTCCATCCATGTTGCTGCAAATGGTTGGATTTGCCCTTTTCTTATGGCTGAGTAGTATTCCATTGTGTATATGTACCACCTCTTCTTTATCCATACATCTATCGATGGACATTTAGGTTGCTTCCAATTCTTGGCTATTGTAAATAGTGCTGCGATAAACATAGGGGTGCATTGGTCTTTCTCATACTTGATTACTGCATTCTTAGGGTAAATTCCTAGGAGTGCAATTCCTGGGTCAAATGGTAGGTCTGTTTTGAGCATTTTGATGTACCTCCATACTGCTTTCCACAATGGTTGAACAAGTTTACATTCCCACCAGCAGTGTAGGAGGGTTCCCCTTTCTCCACAGCCTCGCCAACATTTGTTGTTGTTTGTCTTTTGGATGGCAGCCATCCTTACTGGTGTGAGGTGATACCTCATTGTAGTTTTAATTTGCATTTCTCTGATAATTAGCGATGTGGAGCATCTTTTCATGTGTCTGTTGGCCATCTGTATTTCTTTTTTGGAGAACCGTCTGTTGAGTTCCTTTGCCCATTTTTTAATTGTGTTATTTGTTTTTTCTTTGTTGAGGTGTGTGAACACTTTATATATTCTGGACGTCAAGCCTTTATCGGATCTGTCATTTACAAATATATTCTCCCATACTGTAGGGTTCCTTTTTGTTCTATTGATGGTGTCTTTTGCTGAACAGAAGTTTTTCAGCTTAATATAGGCCCACTTGTTCATTTTTGCTGTTGTTTTGCTTGCTCAGGGAGATATGTTCAAGAAGAGGTCACTCATGTTTATTTCTAAGAGGTTTTTGCATATGTTTTCTTCCAAGAGTTTAATGGTTTCGTGACTTACATTCAGGTCTTTGATCCATTTTGAGTTTACTTTTGTATATGGGGTTAGACAATGGTCCAGTTTCATTCTCCTTCATGTAGCTGTCCAGTTTTGCCAGCACAATCTGTTGAAGAGACTGTCATTTCGCCATTGTATGTCCATGGCTCCTTTATCAAATATTAATTGACCATATATGTCTGGGTTAATGTCTGGATTGTCTAGTCTGTTCCATTGGTCTGTGGCTCTGTTCTCGTGCCAGTACCAAATTGTCTTGATTACTATGGCTTTGTAGTAGAGCTTGAAGTTGGGGAGTGAGATCCCCCCTACTTTATTCTTCTTTCTCAGGATTGCTTTGGTATTCGGGGTCTTTGGTTGTTCCATATGAATTTTTGAATTATTTGTTCCAGTTCATTGAAGAATGTTGCAGGTAGTTTCATAGGGATTGCATCAAATCTGTATATTGCTTTGGGCAGGATGGCCATTTTGATGATATTAATTCTTCCTAGCCATGAGCATGGGATGCGTTTCCATCTGTTAGTGTCCCCTTTAATTTCTCTTAAGAGTGACTTGTAGTTTTCAGAGTATAAGTCTTTCACTTCTTTGGTTAGGTTTATTCCTAGGTATTTTTTTTTTTTATGCAATTGTGAATGGAGTTGTTTTCCTAATTTCTCTTTCTGTTGGTTCATTGTTGGTATATAGGAAAGCCACAGATTTCTGTGTGTTGATTTTGTATCCTGCAACTTTGCTGTATTCCGATATCAGTTCTAGTAGTTCTGGGGTGGAGACTTTAGGGTTTTTTATGTACAGTATCATGTCATCTGCAAATAGTGACAGTTTGACTTCTTCTTTGCCAATCTGGATTCCTTGTATTTTTTTGTTTTGTCTGATTGCCGTGGCTAGGACCTCCAGTACTATGTTAAATAACAGTGGAGAGAGTGGGCATCCCTGTCTAGTTCCCGATTTCAGCCGAAATGCTTTCAGCTTCTCGCTATTCAATATAATGTTGGCTGTGGGTTTTTCATAGATGGCCTTTATTATGTTGAGGTACTTGCCTTCTATTCCCATTTTGCTGAGAGTTTTTAACATGAATGGATGTTGAACTTTGTCAAATGCTTTTTCAGCATCTATGGAGATGATCATGTGGTTTTTGTCTTTCTTTTTGTTGATGTTGTGAATGATATTGATGGACTTTCGAATGTTGTGCCATCCTTGCATCCCTGGGATGAATCCCACTTGGTCATGGTGTACGATGGTTTTGATGTATTTTTGAAATCGGTTTGCTAAAATTTTTTTGAGTATTTTTGCGTCTACGTTCATCAGGGATATTGGTCTGTAGTTTTCTTTTTTGGTGGTGTCTTTGCCTGGTTTTGGTGATGTTACCTTCATAGAATGAGTTTGGGAGTATCCCCTCCTCTTCTATTTCTTGGAAAACTTTAAGGAGAATGGGTATTATGTCTTCCCTGTATGTCTGATAAAATTCCGAGGTAAATCCATCTGGCCCGGGGGTTTTGTTCTTTGGTAGTTTTTTGATTACCGCTTTAATTTCATTGCTGATAATTGGTCTGTTTAGATTTTCTGTTTCTTTTTGGGTCAGTCTTGGAAGGTTGTATTTTTCTAGGAAGTTGTCCATTTCTCCTAGGTTTCCCAGCTTGTTAGCATATAGGTTTTCATAGTAGTCTCTAATAATTCTTTGTATTTCTGTGGGGTCCGTCGTGATTTTTCCTTTCTCGTTTCTGATACTGTTGATTTGTGTTGACTCTCTTTTCCTCTTAATAAGTCTGGCTAGAGGTTTATCTATTTTGTTTATTTTCTCAAAGAACCAGCTCTTGGTCTTATTGATTTTTGCTATTGTTTTATTCTTCTCAATTTTATTTATTTCTTCTCTGATCTTTATTATGTCACTCCTTCTGCTGACCTTAGGTCTCATTTGTTCTTCTTTTTCCAATTTCGATAGTTGTGACATTAAACCATTCATTTGGGATTGCTCTTCCTTTTTTAAATATGCTTGGATTGCTATATACTTTCCTCTTAAGACTGCTTTTGCTGTGTCCCACAGAATTTGGGGCTTAGTGTTGTTGTTGTCACTTGTTTCCATATATTGCTGGATCTCCATTTTGATTTGGTCACTTATCCATTGATTATTTAGGAGCGTGTTGTTTAGCCTCCATGTGTTTGTGAGCCTTTTTGCTTTCTTTGAACAGTTTATTTCTAGTTTTATGCCTTTGTGCTCTGAAAAGTTGGTTGGTAGGGTTTCAATCTTTTGGAATTTACTGAGGCTCTTTTTGTGTCCTAGTATGTGGTCTATTCTGGAGAATGTTCCATGTGCACTTGAGAAGAATGTGTATCCTGTTGCTTTTGGATGTAGAGTTCTGTAGATGTCTATTAGGTCCATCTGTTCTAGTGTGTTGTTCAGTGCCTCTGTGTCCTTACTTATTTTCTGTCTGGTGGATCTGTCCTTTGGAGTGAGTGGTGTGTTGAAATCTCCTAGAATGAATGCATTGCATTCTATTTTCTCCTTATGTTCTATTAATATTTGTTTCAGGTATGTTGGTGCTCCTGTATTGGGTGCATATATATTTATAATGGTTATATCCTCTTGATGGACTGAGCCCTTTATCATTATGTAATGTCCTTCTTTGTCTTTTGTTACTTTCTTTATTTTGAAGTCTGTTTTGTCTGATACCAGAATTGCAACACCTGCTTTCTTCTCTCTGTTGTTTGCTTGAAATAACTTTTTCCATCCCTTGACTTTAAGTCTGTGTGCGTCTTTGGGTTTCAGGTGAGTCTCTTGTAAGCAGCATATGGATGGATCTTGCTTTTTTATCCATTCATTTCCTCTGTGTCTTTTGATTGGTGCATTCAGTCCATTTACATTTAGGGTGATTATTGAAAGGTATGAATTTATTGCCTTTGCAGGCTTTAAGTTTGTGGTTACCAAAGGTTTAGGGTTAGCTTCTTTACTATCTTACTGTCTAACTTAACTCGCTTGTTGAGCTATTATAAACAAAATCTGATGATTCTTTATTTCTCTCCCTTCTTATTCCTCCTCCTCCCTTCTTCATATGTTGGGTGTTTTTTTCAGTGCTCTTTTTAGGAGTGTTCCCATCTAGAGCAGTCCCTGTAGGATGCCCTGTAGAGGTGGTTTGTGGGAGGCAAATTCCCTCAACTTTTGCTTGTCTGGGAATTGTTTAATCCCTCCTTCATATTTAAATGATATTCGTGCTGGATACAGTAGTCTTGGTTCGAGGCCCTTCTGTTTCATTGCATTAAGTATATCATGCCATTCTCTTCTGGCCTGTAGGGTTTCTGTTGAGAAGTCTGATGATAGCCTGATGGGTTTCCCTTTGTAGGTAACCTTTTTTTCTCTCTGGCTGCCTGTAATACTTTGTCCTTTTCTTTGATCTTTGCCATTTTAATTATTATGTGTCTTGGTGTTGCCCTCCTTGGATCCCTTGTCATGGGAGTTCTGTGTACCTCTGTGGTCTGAGAGGCCATTTCTTCCCCTAGTTTGGGGAAATTTTCAGCAATTATTTCTTCAAAGACATTTTCTATCCCCTTTTCTCTCTCTACTTCTTCTGGAATACCTATGATTCTTATATTGTTTCTTTTAGATTGGTCACTCAGCTCTCTTAAAATTCTTTCATTCCTGGAGATCCTTTTATCTCTCTCTGCATCAGCTTCTCTGCGTTCCTGTTCTCTGTTTTCTAGTCCATTAATGGTCTCTTGCATCTCGTCCATTCTGTTTTGAAGTCCTTCCAGAGCTTGTTTTATTTCTGAATTCTCCTTCCTTAGTTCTTGCATATTTCTCTGCAAGTCCATCAGCATGATTATGACTTTTGTTTTGAATTCTTTTTCAGGAAGACTGGCTAAATCTATCTCCCCAGATTCCTTCTCAGGGGAAGATGTAGCAGATGCCGAAGCTGTCTGGGTTAGTCTTGTCTGGATCATATTTTTTTGCCTTTTCATGTTGACAGGTGCTATTGACTGTCAGCTGGGAGGGCCAAAAGTTTCACTTGCTACTGGCCTTTCTTTACTGGGACAACTGCGACCCCTAGTGGCTTGTTTTGGGTAATTGCGTGTAGAGTGTGTCTTTGTGTCTTGCCTGGCCGGAAGGGAGAAATTTCCCTTTCTGTGGGCGGAATTTGTCTCAGGCTGCTTCTCTGCTTTCGTAGCACCCGTTGAGGTAATGGATGGGGGTGCTGCTTGACTGTTTGCCTCCATGAGGGGTCTCAAAGCTGTTGCCCAGGGTTTAGTGCACCCGGTTTTCCCTGTAATTTCCAGCTGCTGTACTGTGACCTGGGTTGTTTCCGTCAAGCTATTAAGTCCCTGTCCCTTTAAGACTTTCAAAAAGCCCCCGCTTTTCTTTGTCACAGGGGCATCAGCTTCGGCACCCGCTCAGAGGTCTTACTCCCTGTTCCCCCAGTATCCAGGGCCCCCTGGGCACGTACTGTGTCTGCGCTCTGGCCCGGATGGCTGGGGCTGGGTGTTCAGCAGCCCTGGGCTCCGTCTCCCTCCCGCTCTGCCTATTCTTCTCCCGCCGGGAGCTGGGGGGAGGGGCGCTCGGGTCCCGCCGGGCCGGGGCTTGTATCTCACCCCTTTCACCAGGCGCTGGGTTCTCGCTGGTGTAGCTGCAGTCTGGCCACTGTCCTGCGTCTTCTGGTCTCTCTTTTAGGGCTAGTTGTGTTTGTTGTATTTTCAAAAGTATATATGTTTTTGGGAGGAAATTCCCACTGTCCTACTCACGCCGCCATGTTGGCTGCACCTCCTAATTTAATTTTTATATTTTCTTTTTTTTGTTGAAATATAGTTGATATATAATATCCTGTTGATTTTGGGTTACATCATGGCAATTCAATATTTTTATACATTATGAAATATTCCCCATGATGTCACATATAATATAGGATGATTTTTTTGTTCCAAATATAAATATTTGTTTATAAATATATATTAAAAATAAAATAAAATAAAATAAAACATCTAATGGGCAGTGACAATAATTCTCCCAGCTTCTATTTGTCTGAAATTAAAAAGAAATGTTTCCTTAATTTGTAAATTAATTTTTGCTGGCAGTTTGTTCAGTTCAGAACTTGAAATAGATCATCACTAAGTCTTATTGTTTATCCTTTAAAATAACGTGTCTGTTTTTCTCTGGTTTTAAGACTATATCCAACTGTGATTTTCAACAATCATAATGTATGTAGGTGGTTTTCAATATTTTTCTTTTAGCTTTCATAGAACTTCTTTAATATATATCTTGAATATGTATCAGTTTTGGTAAATTCTCAAATATTGCTACCCCTCACACTTTGCACCACCATTCTCATTTTCCATTCTCTCTGAGACATTGATTTCACATAGGCTAAAACTTTACATTTAATTTAAAATCTTTCGTATGGCCTCATGACTTTTCCATTCTCTTTTTCTTTCCAGTACTTAACACTGTTATTTTCAAATAAACTACTGCCACATTTACAAAGTCTTTTCTCTAATGTCCATTCTGCAGTTAGATTTTCAAAGAGTTCTTAATTTCCATTATTGCATTTTGTGGTTTAAGAAGTTTCACTTGATTGTTTTTCATTGTTACTAGTTACATGTTAAAATTCTGCATCTTTGGTCTGTTTTCAATAGCATATTATTCGTAGTCTTTTACTGTCAATTCTAATAATAAGATCATCTGTGGTCCCATTTCTGTTGTCTGTTTCTTTCTTGTCCTTATGTCTTGGTTAGCCTCTTTTATAGACTGATTTTTTTGACATTGTTAAGTGAAAAATTTTGGAATATCAGATGTTATTATTCATCTTCCCTTAGTAAGATTTTTAACCTATTCTCTCAAAGTTAGGAAGAATAGAGTATTTTAATTAAATGAAGATTTAAACTGAGTCAAGGCTGGTTTGCATTTTGTTAAGGCTCTACCTCTCTTTCATATGCTCTGTTAGCATATAGTTCTCCAGGCAATACAAATGAGAATGTTTAATAATTGATAAGACACTCTTGTCAGTACCATGAGCCTACCTCAAGCCCCACTGTGCTTTTAAAAAGCTTTTGTTTAGCTTTTTAACTTCTTCCTCTGTACAATGTAAGAATATGAACATATGCCAGAAGGGGAAATGTAAAAGCCACTTCTTTGTGGCTCTCTTCTTTTTTGATGGCCTTGGGAACTCAAACTCCAAAATGTATATATATATATATATTTTTTTTCTTTTTTGCCATTCCATGATTCTACCAAAGGCAATGCACAGTTTTCTATGTTTAGCCATCATCATTTTTCTTGATTCTTGACTTCTTGTCCTGTGTCAAAAATCAGCAATGTCCCTAAAGAGAAAAGTCATTTGAATGAACTTTTACTTCCTTCTCCAAACCTTAGCCCCTAAAATCATAGTTTTTTTGGCCACTCTGATATTTTCAAGCCATGTTTCTAATACTGGTCTCAGCTACACCATCTTACTAAAAGAAGAAACTGAGACGTGCTCTATCAGTCCCCACCTCATAAAAAGGAAGAACAAATCTTTCTTAAATATTTTTTAAGGCCTCATTTATTTTCCAGCTCAGGAAAAATTGCTGCAAGATAGAACAATCAATTTTCTTCCTGCAGCAGTGCATGCACAACAACATGTACACCAGTCAGTTTTACTGTAGAAAGATACTGAAACCATCATTAAACTAAAGGTTGTACCTCTAATGATAGAACAGTAATTTGTATACATTTTTACACTAACCCAGTTAACTGTTAAGTTACTTCATTTAAACTCAGTTAATATAAGATACTGATTCTGATATAAATGTACTTTTAGTTTATGTTTATGGTTTCACCAGTAAAATTGCCTATTCATTTGTGGGAGAAATTCATATAGTTACCAAGTTAGTCATGCAATTTTGAATTCTGCTCATTGCTTTGTCAAATAAGTTGTCTTTAAAAACAAATTCTTCCTTTTAATTTTTTTTTTTTTGGTGAGATCAATAATTACAAAAATAAAAATAGAGCTACTCTGGCAGGAAAAATGAGGGAAACTTGAATTTCATGGCTATTTGGCAATCCCTGCCATAGACAAAAGAAGTAACAGAACCAACTGTGATACAATGAGCCAGCCATACACTGCTGTCTATTCTTATGCAATGTTGGCACAAGAAGACTTAGAATGAAATTGATGTCATAGGAACTTACTCTTAAGTGTTATCTGGTTCTTTAGAGACAGAAAAGTTAACAACCTTTTATAAAAAGTGAAGTTTCTCTAATAATGCAATCAAACCATAGCAGAACAAAAGAGAATCGATTTTTTTTCAGCATAAACCAGAATTTCTCTTAGTTAACATGATCACGCCTATAATAGGTCATCAAAGCAAAAATGGGCTAAAAAGATCAGTTAAAACACAATAGATACATTAAATTAAAATGTTATTCCAATTTTAAATAATCATATTCACTCATGAGTCTATTATTACATAATAGTCAGCTAATGCCCATTTAATATATAGCTGTGTCATCTTTCTAGAATAAACCATTCAGGAGGCTACAACAAAACACCATAGACTGAATGGATTATAAGCAACAGAGACTGATTTCTCACCTTTCTGGAGCTGTGAAATCCAAGATCAAGTTCCTGGCAGATTCAGTATCTGATGAGGGCCTACTTTTCCTGGGTTATAGTCATTCAGAAATAAAATAAAGTGACTCTGGGAAGTCATTGCAATACTAAATTATCTTGTTCATGAAACTTATGAAATTACGGTGACCTGATTTTGGAGAAGATCAATAGGTTTCAGTTATCAAGTTTCTCTTATTTGTTTCCCATATCACATCTTTAGTATTAAAAGCTGTTTACTTATTCTGGACTTTCTCTAACACTGGAGAAATTTTCTATGCTTTATTTGGGGAAGAATACATTTCATTACAATGGCAGAAATGATAATTCCTCCAAACTATTGTGCATTATATTTTTATTGCTAATCTGACAATTGTCTTTTATTATTTGAATTTGATAATAGAAATTTATATCAAAACATAATAATTTGGAAATGCTAGGAACAAATTCTTACATTGTGCAGACTCATTGTGGAGCTCCACAATATGTTTGAGATAAAGAATGTGCTGGCTGGAGATAAACATGGCTTATGCTATATAAGGTCCTTTTGCCTACTCTCACAGAATTCTCTCTTGTACTCTTAGTTTATATTTGCAGAAAGTATTCTGATTTCAGGTAGGTATGTCTGATTTAATTATGAAACTACCTTTATTAAAGACCTAGAAGATCATATATTAAATAGCATGTCTGAATTCATTGAAAAATCCTTGTTGAGAAATTAAAAAAAAAAACCTGAAGCATTTGTGTAAAATATATGTTCTTATGTATTCATTCATTCATTCAATTATTTATTCATTACACAAATATATACTGAGTGTTAAGAAAGAGACTCTAGAACCAGAATACTAGGGTTCAAATCCCCTATTTGCCACTCACTGGCCATTTAAACTTGGACAAATTAAATTATTTGTAGGTTGTGGGACTTCTAAATCATAGTTTTTCTTAACTCTCAAATATGTTATAAGAATATATTTGTAATACTTGCAAAGAATTACTATTCAATAAATATTAGTCATCATTAGTAGTTTTATTACATGCAGACAATGTAAATATAAAAACGGAAATGATGAAATATTTTGTTAAGTAGATCCCAATAGAGATGCAAATCTTGGAGTTAGACAGTAGATGTGGAATCAATTTTAATCTATTGTGATGTGTATACATGATAAGGATATCAATAATATGCATAGCAGTTATATAAATGTCAATGATTATATATGCATAATATATTAAGAAAGTTAGAAAAATAAATCTTATTGTGAAGGCCTGGGAAGATGTTGGATGAAGTCAGAACATTAGAATGTTACCAGATAAACAAGAAGGGAAGGGTGTTCCAGGAAGAAGGCACAAAGTGTATTAAGTCTCATGAGGTAGCAGAGTAGATTCAAAGGCAGCTCAAGGACAGGTTCGACTACAGAAGAAGTGGACTAAGATGGGGTAGGAAAGATATAAAGATAAGGTCAGCAACACATAAAGTTGGCTGCAGCTCTGCAAAGGATGGTGAATTGAATCCTTAAAAGATTTTAAGCAAGACAATATATGGGTTAATTTGTTTCTTAGGAAGTAGTAGAGGTACCTAGAATAGATGTGGATGTGAAAAGACAAGAGGTAAATAGACAATGGTAGTGGATTTTGCAATGATCCTGGAGAGATATGTTGCTGTCCTATACTAAGCAAAGTTTGAGAAGGAATAAAAATATGTATATTCATGAAACAGGATTTAATACAAATAGCACACATAGAGATGGGAGTGAACTGAGTTGGGAATGCTGCCCAGCAATGTGGCACACTCCCAGGAAAGCATTTTTATGAGTAAGATGATAAATCTGGTTTTTGTTAGATTGAGTCTAGTTGCCTGGTCTGATAGACATTTAGATACATACTTAGACACACACATAAACACACAATGATCAATGATCCAGGGAGGCTGGATCATAGAGCTGTTCTCCGAGTAATCATTTAAAAATGGTAACTATAACCATGAATGTGGATGGGATTATCTAAGTATGCAGGCGGTGCTGGGGAAGTATGCAGAATCCAGAAGAGAGAGGTTGTGCAGTAGGTAGAAAAGAGGAAGGTCAGAAGAGTGAGTGATAAAAACTAGCCAGTGATGGAAATTCTGAAAAGTGCTGCTTCCTCTAGGAAATTAGAAGCAGAGATGACACTGTAAGAGTACTTCCCCTGGCATATTGCTGATAGACCCAGGCTGCAGGGTATACAGTAGAAATTGTCTTCTGTTGTCAAATAATATTTAAAACTATATAATAAATTAACTGTTAAGCAGTATGTGTTTTAAGCAGTATTTATACAGTCCCATTATCTGTTAAAATATTTCTTTATGCACATAGACAGGAATATATGATTTTCACATGTAAATGTTAAGAATGCCTATCTTGATGAAGCTATAGTATTCATTCATAGTTTTCTTCCTTGAGCTTTTCTCAGGTGTTAATTTTTTAAAATAACACATAGGCATTTTTATAGAAATTAAGAAATAGTATTTAAAAGTTGTTAAGTAAGGAAAGAAAAAAGTAGAAGGAAAGGGAAAGCCAGAGACTGGGAAGTGTTATGATGGTGGACATATAAAGATGTCTGCATTCTCGGAACAAGGATTGAGTGCAGAGAGAAGGGCGAATATGTAAGAAGAAAGGGCAATCATGGAGAGAAGGCCTTGGAGAAGAGAGAGAGGACAGAGCACAAGGACGGGTTGATAGCATGAAAAGGTTAGCCTTGGAAAGGAGGACATTTTTCCCTTATATGTAGTAGAAAGGGAATTAAGGTAGATATGGGATGAAAAAGCTAACTCTTACAGAGATGTAGCCTACTACCACTGTGAAAAAAGATTAAAAAAAAAAATCAGTCACCTGAAATACATGGTAAAAGAAGAGACTAATGCCCAAATTCTTACCTATGTAAATGCGGGTAAAATTCAAATTGATTTGGGGTGGAGACAAGATGGCGGTATGAGTAGGACAGTGGGAATCTCCTCCCAAAAACATATATATTTTTGAAAATACAACAAATAAAACTATCCCTAAAAGAGAGACCAGAAGACACAGGACAACAGCCAGACTACATCCACACCTGCAAGAACCCAGCTCCTGGTGAAAGGGGTAAGATACAAGTCCAGGTCCAGTGGGACCCGAGGCCCCTCACCCCAGCTCCCAGTGGGAAGAGAGGAGTCGGAGCGGGGAGGGAGATGGAGCCCAGGACTGCTAAACGCCCAGCCCCACCCATCCACATGAGAGCGCAGATACAGTGCATGCGTGGAATGTTGGAAACTAGGGAAGCAGGACAGTAAGACCTGTGAGCGGGTCCTGAGGCCAGCGCCTCTGGGACAAAGTAAAGAGAGTGCTTTTTGAAAGTCTTAAAGGTACAGGGACCCCACAAATGGACGGAGGCATCCCAGGTCACAGTCCAGCAGCTGGAAATTCCAGGGAACTCTCAGCACACTAACCCCCTGGACAACAACTCTGAGACCCCTCACGAAGGTAAACAGCCAAACAGCACCCCTTCCATTACCCCTCTGGGGTCCCACCATAGCAGAGTAGCAGCCGGAGGCTGGCCACGCACACAGCAAGGGAGCTTCCTCCATACCAGCCGGGCAAGATACAGAGACCCAGTCTACACGCAATTGCCCAACAAAGCCACTAGGGGTCGCAGTTGTCCCAGTAAAGAAACGCCAGGAGTAAGTGGAAAAAGTCTTGGCTCTCCCAGCTGACAGACATGTCAATAGCACACCACTGCACCTATCAAAATGAAAAGGCAAAAAAATTTGATCCAGAGAAGACTAACCCAGACATCTTTGACATCTTCTACATCTTCCCCTGAGAAGGAACCTGGGGAGATAGATTTAACCAATCTTCCTGAAAAAGAATTAAAAACAAAAGTCATAACCATGCTGATGGTCTAGCAGAGAAATATGCAAGAACTAAGGAGGGAGAATACAGAAATAAAACAGGCACTGGAAGGACTTCAAAGCAGAATGGATGAGATGCAAGAGACCATTAATGGACTAGAAAACAGAGAACAGGAACACAGAGAAGCTGATGCAGAGAGAGATAAGAGGATCTCCAGGAATGAAAGAATATTAAGAGAACTGTGTGACCAATCGACACGGAACAATATCCACATTATAGGGGTACAGAAGAAGAAGAGAGAGAAAAAAGGATAGAAAGTGTCTTTGAAGAAATAATTGCTGAAAACTTCCCCAAACTAGGGGAGGAAATGGCCTCTCAGACCACAGAAGTACACAGAACTCCCATGACAAGGGATCCAAGGAGGGCAAAACCAAGACATATAATAATTAAAATGGCAAAGATCAAAGACAAGGACAGAGTATTAAAGGCAGCCAGAGAGAAAAAAAGGTCACCTACAAAGGAAAACCCATCAGGCTATCATCAGACTTCTCAACAGAAACCCTACAGGCCAGAAGGGAATGGCATGATATACTTAATGGAATGAAACAGAAGGGCCTCGAACCAAAAATACTGTATCCAGCACGAATATCATTTAAATATGAAGGAGGGATTAAACAATTCCCAGACAAGCAAAAGTTGAGGGAATTTGCCTCCCATAAACCACCTCTACAGGGCATCTTACAGGGGCTGCTCTACATGGGAGCACTCCTGAAAGAGCACAGAACAAAACCCACAACATATGAAGAAAGGACGAGGAGGAAAAAGACGGGAGAGAAATGAAGAATCATCAGACCATGTTTATAATAGCTCAACAAGCGAGTTAAGTTAGACAGTAAGATAGTAAAGAAGCTAACTCTGAACCTTTGGTAACCACAAACTTAAAGCCTGCAATGGCAATAAGCACATACCTTTCAATAATCACCCTAAATGTAAATGGACTGAATGCACCAATCAAAAGACACCGAGTAAAAGAATGGATAAAAAAGCAAGACCCATCTATATGCTGCTTAAATGACACTCACCTCAAACCCAAAGACATGAACAGACTTAAAGTCAAGGGATGGAAAAAGATATTTCATGCAAACCACAGACAGAAAAAAGGTGTTGCATACTAGTATCAGACAAAATAGACTTCAAAATAAAGAAACTAACAAAAGATAAAGAAGGACACGACATAGTGATAAAAGGCTCAGTCCAACAAGAGAATATAACCATTATAAATATACACGCACCAACACAGGAACACCAACATATGTGAAATAAATACTAACAGAATTAAAGGAGGAAATAGAATGCAATGCATTCATTTTGGGAGACTTCAACACACCATTCACTCCAAAGGACAGATCCACCAGACAGAAAATAAGTAAGGACACAGAGACACTGAAAAACACACTAGAAAGGATGGACCTAATAGACATATATAGAACTCTACATCCAAAAGCAACAGGATACACATTCATCTCAAGTGCACATGGAACATTCTCCAGAATAGACCACAAACTAGGCCATAAAAAGAGCCTCAGTAAATTCCAAAAGATTAAAATCCTACCAACCAACTCTTCAGACCACAAAGGCATAAAACTAGGAATAAATTGTACAAAGAAAGCAAAAAGGCTCACAAACACATGGAGGCTTAACAACACGCTCCTAAATAATCAATGGATCAGTGACCAAATCAAAATGGAGATCCAGCAATATATGGAAACAAACGAAAACAAAAACACAAAGCCCCAACTACTGTGGGACACAGCAAAAGCAGACTTAAGAGGAAAGTATATAGCAATCCAGGCATATTTAAAGAAGGAAGAACAATCCCAAATGAATGGTCTAATGTCACAATTATTGAAATTGGAAAAAGAAGAACAAATGAGACCTTAGGTCAGCAGAAGGAGGGACATAATAAAGATCAGAGAAGAAATTAATAAAATTGAGAAGAATAAAACAATAGCAAAAATCAAGGAAACCCAGAGCTGGTTCTTTGAGAAAATAAACAAAATAGATTAGCCTCTAGCCAGACTTATTAAGAGGAAAAGAGAGTCAACACACATCAACAGAATCAGAAACGAGAAAGGAAAAATCACAACGGACCCCACAGAAATACAAAGAATAATTAGAGAGTACTACGAAAACCTGTATGCTAATAAGCTGGGAAACCTAGGAGATATGGACAACTTCCTAGAAAAATACAAACTTCCAAGACTGACCCAGAAAGAAACAGAAAATCTAAACAGACCAATTACCAGCAACAAAATTGAAGCGGTAATCAAAAAACTACCAAAGAGCAAAACCCCCAGACCAGGTGGATTTACCTCGGAACATTATCAGACACACAGAGAAGACATAATACCCATTCTCCTTAAAGTTTTCCAACAATAGAAGAGGAGGGAATACTCCCATACTCATTCTATGAAGCCAGTATCACCCTAATACCAAAACCAAGCAAAGACCCCACCAAAAAAGAAAACTACAGACCAATACCCCTGATGAACGTAGATGCAAAAATACTCAACAAAATATTTGCAAACCGAATTCAAAATACATCAAAAGGAACATACACCATGACCAAGTGGGATTCATCCCAGGGACGCAAGGATGGTACAACATTCAAAAATGCATCAACATCATCCATCACATCAACAAAAGAAAGACAAAAACCACATGATCATCACCATAGATGCTGAAAAAGCATTTGACAGAAGTCAACATCCATTCATGATGAAAACTCTCAACAAAATGGGTATAGAGGGCAAGTACCTCAACTTAATAAAGGCCATATATGACAAACCCACAGCCAACATCATACTGAACAGCGATAAGCTGAAAGCTTTTCCTCTGAGATCAGGAACAAGACAGGGATGCCCACTCTCCCCACTATTATTCAACATAGTACTGGATGTCCTAGCCACAGCATTTAGACAAAACAAAGATATACGAGGAATCCAGATGGGTAAAGAAGAAGTTAAACTGTCACTATTTGCAGATGACATGATATTGTACATAAGAAACCCTAAAGACTCCACTCCAAAACTTCTAGAACTGATTTCGGAATTCAGCAAAGTTGCACGATACAAAATTAACACACAGAAATCTGTGGCTTTCCTATACACTAACAATAAACTAATAGAAAGAGAAATCAGGAAGACAATTCCATTCACAATTGCATCAAAAAGAATAAAATACCTAGAAATAAACCTAACCAAGGAAGTGAAAGACCTATACCCTGAAAACTATAAGATACTCTTAAGAGAAATTAAAGAGGTCACTAACAAATGGAAACTCATCCAATGCTCCTGGCTAGGAAGAATTAATATCGTCAAAATGGCCATCCTGCCCAAAGCAATATACAGATTTGATGCAATCCCTATCAAATTACCAACAGCATTCTTCAATGAACTGGAACAAATAGTTCATAAATTCATGTGGAAACACCAAAGACCCCGAATAGCTAAAGCATTCCTGAGAAGGAAAAATAAAGTGGGGGGGATCTCACTCCCCTACTTCAAGCTCTACTACAAAGCCACAGTAATCAAGACAATTTGGTACTGGCACAAGAACAGAGCCACAGACCAATGGAACAGACTAGAGAATCCAGACATTAACCCAGACATATATGGTCAACTAATATTCGCTAAAGGGGTCATGGACATACAATGGGAAATGACAGTCTCTTCAACAGATGGTGCTGGCAAAACTGGACAGCTACATGTAGGAGAATGAAACTGGATCACTGTCTAACCCCATACACAAAAGTAAATTCGAAATGGATCAAAGACTTGAATGTAAGTCATGAAACCATAAAACTCTTAGAAAAAAACATAGGCAAAAATCTCTTAGACATAAACATGAGTGACCTCTTCTTGAACATATCTCCCCGGGCAAGGGAAACAAAAGCAAAAGTTTACAAATGGGACTATATCAAGCTGAAAAGCTTCCGTACAGCAAAGAACACCACCAATGGAACAAAAAGGTATCCTACAGTATGGGGGAATATATTCATAAATGACAGATCCGATAAAGGGTTGACATCCAAACTATATAAAGAGCTCACACACCTCAACAAACATAAAGCAAATAATCCAATTAGAAAATGGGCAGAGGAACTGAACAGACAGTTCTCCAAAGAATAAATTCAGATGGCCAACAGACACATGAAATGATGCTCCACATCGCTTGTCATCAGAGAAATACAAATTAAAACTACAATGAGATATCATTTCACACCAGTAAGGATGGCTGCCATCCAAAAGACAAACAACAACAAATGTTGACGAGGTTGTGGGGAAAAGGGAACCCTCCTACACTGCTGGTGGGAATATAAATTAGTTCAACCATTGTGGAAAGCACTATGGAGGTTCCTCAGAATGCTCAAAATAGACATACCATTTGACCCAGGAATTCCACTTCTAGGAATTTACCCCAAGAATGCAGCACTCCAGTTTGAAAAAGACAGATGCACCCCTATGTTTATCGCCGCACTATTTACAATAGCCAAGAAATGGAAGCAACCTAAATGTCCATCAGTAGATGAATGGATAAAGAAGAGGTGGTACATATACACAATGGAATATTACTCAGCCATAAGAAAAAAACAGATCCTACCATTCACAGTAACATGGATGGAGCTAGAGGGTATTATGCTCAGTGAAATAAGCCAGGTGGAGAAAGACAAGTACCAAATGATTTCACTCATATATGGAGTATAAGAACAAAGGAAAACTGAAGGAATGAAACAGCAGCAGAATCACAGAACCCAAGAATGGACTGACAGTTACCAAAGGGAAAGGGACTGGGGAGGATGGGTGGGAAGGGAGGGATAAGGGCAGGAAAAAAAGAAAGGGGGCATTACAATTAGCATGTATAGTGTGTGTGGGGGCACGGGGAGGGCTGTGCAACACAGAGAAGACAAGTAGTGATTTTACAGCATCTTACTACACAGATGGACAGTGACTGTGAAGGCATGTCGGGGGTACTTGGTGAAGGGGGGAGCCTAGTAAACATAATGTTCTTCATGTAATTGCAGATTAATGATACCAAAATAAAATTTAAAAAAAAATAAGGCCAAGGTTTCCAAAATTTAGTATTTCTTTTCAAGGAGAGCCATAAATCAGGACAAAGACACTGAGTAGCCCCCCAATTTCAGAGCACGTTAATGGGGAAGGGGAATGCAGTGTACCCCACAGCGACAGCTCTCATGTACAATTCCTGGCCACAGTAAGTTGAAGCATCTGTTATCATTAAATTATGAAGAAACAAAATATAATGAAATGCCAAATGTAAATAAAATTTTTTTGAACGTCAAATCTCCAAAAAAAAAAAATTTCAAATTTATTTTGTTCATTTATGGAAGAGCCAGGTATATAATATATGCCTCAATCTAGGTGTAAAACAATAAGGAATAGCAGAGATTATAATTTATTTAAAAAATTATCTCTGTATGAACCCAGCAACCAATCAAATCCACACAAATAAGTGGTTCGATGCAATGAATAGGCTTCCACTTTCTAATCTATTAAAAGCAACCACTAAGTTAATTGATGTATTCAAATAATTTTTTTCATATAATACTCACTTAAAGTATATATAGCATCACCACTTAATAGAAATATTCCTTCACTTACATCCACATATGTTAAGTTCCCTAATAGAAAAAATTATGTTGTCTTCCAATATCTTAAATCGTTTTACTCTGACAGCTTTCTGAATAAAAATTTGTGAATATAAATATAATGATCCTTTTCAAACTATACATGAGTTCCTTGCATAAGAGATTTGCTTTTTCATTGTTGGTTTTTAGCTAAATAAGATTTCAAGCAATAAGTATGAGAAACCAACACAAATTGCAACAAAATTAATTTTGAACAAAATGAAGTGGAATGTAAAGTACAAAACTGGTATCTAAAAATGGGATTTTTGGAAATGCATGAGATTTTTACATTGTTCTCATTACTTTTTATAATATTAGAATACATTGTTCCTTATATTTATGTTTTAAGGCCAAGATTGTAGGTTATAATGTTTTACGGAGTATGATGTAAACTTTCAGGTATCAGAACATTGAAAGGAAGCGATTTCTGCCAACCTATTTCCGCTATTACTTTCTACAATCACTCAAATATTTTCCCAATTTTCCATCATATTAAAAAACTGTTACACTTTGAAGTCAGAGTACATATTAACTGAGAAGCATTCTTTCCCAGAAGCAGGGAGAAAGGTAAAATGAACACTAATTAATAGGGTTAGATTATTTTTAAACAAGTTGAGATTTCTGCTGAGGAAATTAGGAAAATACTGCTTTCAATGTCTTATAGGAGTCCATGGGTAATATTTATATATTTCTATTTCACTAATGATTCTTAATTAGCTATTATTTCACTACCTTGCCTGGAAAGAGCATTTTTTTTCCTGACATTTATTCTCTAGGATGGGCTAGTCACAAATCTCCAAAATATTTATGGTAATTAATAACTTAGCCATTTACATTTCCATATGTTAGAGCCCAACTCTGGAAATAAATAAAAAAGTGTTCATGAAACAATCTTATTGTATAGATTTCTTAATGGAATTGCATACTGCTAATTAGGAAGTACTTTCTTTTATGTCCTCCATTAATAAAAGACACATGAAGTAGAAAATAGTATCTTTGACCCAATCTGGATACTATCTGTAAGTCAAGGTTAGAATGATAATAATTGACATAACAAAATATTTATTTTGTATTCATGAATACTGTTATTGTTATTACATCTTAATTTGGCAAAACACATGTAAGAGCACTTTTTTAAATTAAAAGTTTTATCAACAAGTTTGTAAGCTGTTAAACATTAAATATAGGTATTTTACTAATTTTAATTATTATACATATAACTAATACTAGTTTTACCTCTACTGCTGCTATTATTGTTTGTATTTGTGCATGTTTCAGTTGTTTCCAAAAGGTTTCAGACATGCCTTTTGTTCTTTTTTGTTCTTGAACTCTCACTAGTGTTTGCCAGCATTTTGGTTTTTCTTACAGCTTCTCTGGAGGCAGGTTAAGCAACAGCATCAAACATTTATCTATAGCAAGTTTGAAACTGTAAAACTGAGGATTTACTTCCTTTGTTTTTATCAATTGTAATTGTTTACTTATTGCATAATAAATGAGTAAGGGTTTCTGTAGTGCTACAGAATAAAAAAGCAAATTAATTGGGAAAATTTTGCACACATAAAACAACTTATTTTTCCATTGATTTCCAAATTAAAAGTTTACCAAATCAAAGTTTTGAAAAGCAATGGAACAGATAAATAGAGTTGCTAAATTAAATTCATTCCAGGGCATAGGATGTAAAGGATGATATAAGAGAATCAACAAGATGTCTGTGCTTTGAGATGAGACATCTTGAAAGTAATTCAAAATTGATTATCAGCAGTGAGTTAGCAGAAAAATAGTCCAAGTTGTGTAACAGAGAGCCCAGTAATAAAGGTAAGAGTGCAAATGAAGTTCAATATCAGTCTCCTGACATATGGGATAATGCAAAGTAATTAGGGCAATACAAAAATAAATGTTGCTAAACAGCAGGTCTTTGTTTGGGTGAGTCATTTAACAGGCCAGGTGAGCACTGGTTAGACAGCACCTTAAAGGCAGTAAGTGACTCAAACTGCCTGGTAAAGGAATAGCGCATTATAATCGTTTATGTGCAATTGTTGCTCAGAAACATGTAACAATGATCATTGACTAGGTTTTGTCACTTACAATCAGATAATAAAATAACTTTATTTGGGCTTTTTTAAAATTTTCTATTTTAATAAAAATAGTGGTTTATTTAAATTTTAAGTAGGGAGATATGTTACAATAAGTCGGCTGGTTGCATGGGAGATAATATCTAACATATTGATATAAGTTCATTACTTATGTGGACAGATCAAAATATTGAAAATATGTCCTTATATAGTTAAATCCAAAAGCAAAAAAGAAAGAAGAAAAATGGTTACAGCTGTAAAATTACTTGAATTTATTAAGAGTCTGACAAAGTTAGTCCTATTTTCATTTGTGGAGGTCCCCTAGGAGAAAACAAACCAATAGACATTAGTTAATATTTGGCATGCATTCCCTTACAGATATATATTTCCATATATAATAAAAATATCCCTTATGTGAAGGTACAATTAAAAAAATATACCAAACTTCTTCACTTCACAAATACCTGATTTAGAATAAATGACTGGTAAAGAAGAAAATGACTTTTGCATTTCCTGGGTCAAATCTCAATTCTAAAATTAAAGAAACTATGTCCCCCAAATATGGAGTAACTTGCGCTGAATTCTAATTCAAGGACCTATCACAACATTCTTACCTCTGTTACCAAAGACTTTTGAATAACTTTAATGACCCTGTGAGTGTTCCCATCTAAATATTTTAACTGATTTAGTTAAGTACAAATATTTTGGGTTGATATTCTGTTCAATGACCACTGTTATTTAGAAAACAAATCTAGACATTATTTTCTACTGGGAAGATGCAAGTCATAAAAATCAACCAGACCATTAATTAACTTTCTCATTTGGTCTGGGATCCTGGACATCAGGTATTCTCTTCCTTTTGAGCTGCTTTTTCTTTTAAACAGTTTCTTCTTTCTCCACTGCAGAAGTGGATCCGTGGGGTCTTTAAGGAACTGGTAATGATGCTGAGGCAGATAGAACTTGTCTGTTTGGTGCTATTTCAGTCTCTAAAGGATGATTTAGACCTGACTCTGCCTGAGAGAAGTTTGATGCATATGGAAAAAGTTTTCATGTGGATAAACAGAGATAGAGATGTAGAATAACAAGGACAGACTTTTTGACAATTTTGAAGCTCCTGATCCAGAATGCTTATATCGAATCCTGCTTTTTGTACTACCTTGTCTATTACTACTATTTCTGAGAACCACATATTTTTGAGAAAGAGTCATGTAGTAAGCATATACAAAGCACTGGTGCTACAGCAATGCACATAAAAAGCCCTTATAAACTCACATTCTAAATGGGAGAGATCATAAACATTATTATGCAAGATTACCACAGTCCCACATTGAAAAAATGTAGAAAAGTGAATTGGAAATGCTGAGTGAGAGCAAGGTGGAATTTTAAATAGATCATTAGGGAAAGCCGGATTGCAAAGAGAATTATTTGAAAAATAAAGGTTTTGATAAGATCACATGTAGAAGATGAACAAGGAAGTCAGTGTATCTGCAGCAAAATGGGACAGGTGGGCAGGAATTGTATTTACTGTCGGTCATTCGTCATAAGGATGTAAACTCCAAGAGGGCATGTGTTTTATTTCTTTTGTTCATTCCTATATTCCTGATCAGGAGAATAATGCTTAGCACATGGTTGATGATAAATTTTTGTTGAGAGAATGAGTGAATGAATGCAAATTGTGCTGATAGTTCGCCATATTGCTCACACGCACATGCGCACACAAGATAATCTTATCTGACAATGAAAACAGGTAAAGGCAAGAAGAACCAACTGAAATCGGAAAACAGTTCTAGTCAAGGTGTCTTTGAGAAAAACTTTTTTGTTGGATTAAGCTTTCTTCTTTAACCAATTTAGGATGGGTTGGGTTTCTGTGGCATGCTTCCAAATGAGTCCTGACTGACATACTTGTCATATTTATTCTTAATGTCACTTCCCTTTCAGTTGGGTGTTAGCTGTCTTCAGAGCATTTTAAAAGCCTGATAAGTCTTAAAATTTGTAATTTTCCCATTGCAATTTTTCAGGAAAAAACATAATAACTCCTTACATACTATAACTCGAGAGAGCTCATTTGCCTTAGCTAATAGAAACTACCATTTCAGTAAATTCAAAAAAAAGAAATATCCTTTTGGAAATCTTGAACTGTCATAAAACATTTTAGTTAAGAGACAGATTTATAAATCTTCCTTGTTCTTTTTCTTTTTAGAAGTCATGGTTATGACATGAATACAAGTTTCCTATGACAGAAGTTCTTTTGCTGTTTATGTTACATTCATAACAGTTTTGAATAGGGCCATAGAAATTTTAAATCTTTGGCAGAAAAATGGAAAAAAAATTTAGCAGAAAAAGAACTTCCAGTTCTTTCAGTTATACCAAGTGCTTAAGTCAAGCTGTATCAGGCATACAAAATTGGTTTATTTTAAAACAGCAGATCATATCGAAATTTTTAAAACTTAAATTAGTTATTGCATCTTTTTATATTTGAGGTAGAGTTCAAATTCCTTTTAAATCCAGAATGCCCTGTATTTTCTTAGAAATATAAATTGAACATATCAATTAAGCAATAAATATTGTATGAAATAATTTCTATTTATATCTTTTTCAGATTTTGGTGACATTATTTAATTTAGAAAAAATGAACTTTTTAAAAATATCTTAGAGGATATTACTTTAGGCTTAGTTTTTGCATCCCCACAATAAGACAGCTCTTTATATCAAAAAAGGAAAGTTGTCAGGAATATATATTTCACCATTAGTAAGAAAATAATGTAAATATTGAATCAAGTGCAAAGCTAATGCCACAATCATGGTAGACAAGGTAGAATTGGAGTAAAACGTTTAGACAGTCTATGAGCTTAATATAGTCATAACCAAAGAAGGATAATGATCTGAAATTGAGTGATAAAAACTGAGTCTAAGAATTGAAAACGTGGAAGACCAGCAGAATGTAGGTGTTCAAAAATCAAGAGATGATTATCTCATGAAGTACGATCGCTTATAATTTATACTCCCAAGTAAAATACAGCCCCACTGCAATATAACATTCACAACTGCAGTGTGCAGCTGTCCTGCCCACAGGCCAGTTTTTCCCCCAGAAATATTGTAGTTATGGGTTTTTAAAGACTAGGTTCGTACTTCAAAATCTAGAGGCTCTAATTATCTCAGACATAGAAAGAAAATCTTCCATTGTCCACTTCTTTTGATTTAAATTCTAGGAAGTTGTGACTCATTAATAGTACGTTTTTTCTGCTTATTTATCTTACAACTTTGTGCCTCGCTGAGGTATTGACTACTTGATACAAGCCGTGCTTTTTCTCTATTATGTATTTTATTAATTTGCCTGGACAACCAAATGTTGACAAGGAGAGTGTGACCTCTAAATTCTAGTGGCTTACATTGATAACAACACCAAATATACAGAATAGAGGAGAATGTTCTGTTTTAGAACTGGAAGAAGTAGTTTGAGTCTTCATTTTGGAAAGCAGTGGTTCTCTTATTCTTAACAACAAAAGAAATGGTTAATAGAATGTGTCAGGGCAGCTGCAACTCTAACAGGGAACTGAGAGGTTTTCCTCATCCTAAGTAAGTGTGTGCTGACATTGAGCTACTGGTTTCTGCGTAACTGAAGAGAAGCCTCAATTAGTAGAAACCTAGAAGCAATGCTCCAGGGAAGAGCAAAGTGCAGAAGTCTCAGGCTTGAAAATGGTTGAAGATGCAAGAAGCAGAGAGTTGTTTAAGTGTTTTATAGGTCAAGGATTCTAGGAAGTATTTTTCTGGACTGGTAATTGGACCTGTAAGCAATAGACCTTTAATTAATGGACTTATAGGTGTGAGAGAGGTTATTTAAAGGATTTATAAATCTCCAGGTTTCTATATGCAAGCAAAATTGGTGAAATGATTTTTGTTAATGGATATCTTAGGCAGCTAGGGTTGCCATAACAATTACTAGAGACTGGGTGACTTAAACAGCAGATATTTATTTTCTCATAATTCTGTTGGTTGAAAGTCCAAGATCAAAGTGCCAGCATGGTTGGGTTGTGGAGAGGACTCTCTTCCTGGCTTGCAGACTGCCTCCCTCTTCCTTTGTGCTCATGTGACCTCTTCCTTCTGTGTGCAGAAGGAGAGACCTAACTCTCTGGCATCTCTTCTTATAAGGGCAGTAATACTATCATGGCATCCCCATGCTCATGACCTCATCTAATCCTAATTACCTCCCAAACACCCCCTCTCTAACTATTACCACATTGAGAGTTAGGGTTTCAACATATAATTTTGGGGAAAACAATTCAGCCATAGCAAAGGTCTATATGTGATACTTTTGTACTCTGCACTCCTAAACCTTTTGCTAAGGCCTCAACTATTGTATTGCAAATATTTGTATACAGTTCTCTGTCCTCTTTTATTCTTCCAGCATTTTGAGCCTAAAAACTTGACCTTATTCGTCTCTGTACATAAGAATTTATTAGCTCATGTAAATGCCTACATCAGGCATTCAATACAAGAAGAGAAATGAATATACAATAAACTGTCTGTTAAGAGCAACTAAAGGAAAGAGTTGCATAGAGTGACATTAGGCATTTTTCCAGAGCTATAATTGGTCATACATATAGAGGGACTTTAATAAATGATAGCTTTATTAGTCATGTTAGGATAGAAGCAGAACCACAACCAAAGATACAGATAATAGTTAAAAAATCCTTAATATCAGTTTTACAATTTATTAAGTAAAGTTCAAGGTTACCATTTATAGGATTGAACATGAATTTTTGTGCTAATATTAATATAAGTGTATGTGTAGTAACTTTAAACTAAGGGATTTTAATAAAAGATGTCTCAGAATAGCTTTAATGTACTGACTCCCAAACTAGTGGAGTCACAATACATTACTTTATGGTACATAAAACAGAGACAATTACCATCTAAACTTAATTTTCTCAGTCATTAATTAGAAACATACACATGCACACACACAGCCATAAACAACTGCACATAAACACATGTATAAATACACATACTTGTGTAAATATGTATGTATATATGTAAATATATATGTAAAATCTATACATGCCTTGCATATATGTATATAGACACACACACACATAGAGGAAATAAAAAATCTGTCCAGGAGAAATACAATCAGTAATTATTATTCATTATTTATCTATAATAAGAGTATGGATGGAAACAAGGAATAAAATCAGATTATTCATGTGGCCTTCAACACATTTATTAAATTGATTCTCATGGTTTATAGAATTTCTAATATTGGTGATGTGGTGATGTGACAAGACACCCTTCTTTTCCAGTATGAATTCCTGTTAACACTGTCATCTAGGAATTTTTTATCATAGTACTAATACTTGTATTTTACAATACTTATGACTCATGTGTTAAAATTAGTAGTATGGTAATACTAGAACCTAATCAGCTTGGGGGAGAATATTATAAATTATAGTGGTTAATTCTCATTCTGTTTTTCCTTGGAAATTGATGCACTACCTTTTCAACATGCTATAGTTTAAGGAGGTAGGCTATATCAGCCTTTCTGTCAATTTGTGTACATGTGCATCTACAGATATGCATTGTTTTTCAATAAGTAAATTTGAATATTATATGCCTTAGGAGAAATATTTGAAGTCATTAGCTGAGACTTTTCTAAGATTGAAAAAAGATATAAGTTCTTAGATCGAAATTGTACTGTGAGCCTAAAAAGAAAAAAAAAACATAAATTTATACCTAGATACATTATAAAGAACCTCCAAATAACAAGGAAGATTCTGCTTATTTAAAAATAAGAGATGATTGGACTAGAAGCAAGCAATTGGCATCAATAGAAACTAGAAAACAATAGAATTATATGCGGAGGAATTCTATCTCCTTGGAATTTATAAACAAATAAGATATCTTTAAAGTGTGAGGTGAGCCAAAAGAAACATAGCTTCAGAAAAGGGCTACAAGTATTTTCCATCAAAAACCCTCAAAAAAGGAATTATTACAAAATGTTGTTAATCATCAAATACAAGTCCAAGGTAAATGCAAGACACAAAAATTGATGTGATTTAACTGTAATTTGCATTAATTCATTAATGTAAAACCCCTAAAAAGCAGAAAAATAAATAATTCAAGACTGGCATTTGTCATGGAGCAGGAAAAAGCTATAAAACTACAATCAAACGTTCTTATCTGTTCTTATCTGCCAATGGTCAACTATAAAAAGGTACAACTGAGCTATATTGCTGCACTTCTTGATACAGTAAAACAATTTTAGATCATATCTTTTGACAATATTTCTTCATCCTCTCCTTTTCCTAAATTTTTCCTGCCAATGTAATAGCACAATTTTAATTAAATTAGTATCAAATATGAAAATGTAAAACTGTTAATTTAAGAAGCAAGTAATGGATAATCATCACATTCCTCAAATTGGTTATTTTTCCAGTGCATTGCCTTCTCAGTATCTATCAGTAGATACATGGCATACTTCTATAAATAGGTCTTGTCCAAATGCTAACAAACATCAGATATTCACTTTTTACCTTATGATTTCTCTCTTGGGACTGCTATTCTTCCTACTGTTACACTAGGTTCTTCCTGGGTTGATGAAGTAGCTCTTATCCTGGTCCCTTTTCTCATGCTTTGTGTATAAGATTACATGTCTTCCTCATTTTTGGATTTGTTCCTTAATTTTCTGGAGAAAACCCTCCAGTAGTTTCCTAAGAAAGGGAAAAAATTATGTTTGGCAAGTAAGCTATTGAACCCCTAGTGATACAAGACACTTTGATTCTTCACTTGTATATTTAGTTGATATAGATCCCTAGAATTTGAAAATGTTTTATTCTGTCATCCAGTATTGCTATTGGAAAAGTGATGCTGTTTTCAGCCTCACTTCCCTGTGGGTGATCTATTGTAGTTGTGTGTATGTGTTTCTTTTTCTTTATTAATGGGAGATTTAAGATGTTTTCACCTGGTATTCAAAAATTCCATAATTATGTGCCTTCCTTTGAAGCTTACTGCTTTCATTGCGGTGAATGCTTATTAGGTTCTTTCATTGAGACAACATATGTCTTCACAATTATGCAGTTTTTTTATTGTTCACATTTTAACTTCCATGTTAGAGATGAGATGAGGTTTGATGATCCATCACTGACCATAATTAGTAGTGAGGTTTTCTTTTTTTTTTTTTTTGAGAGGGCATCTCTCATATTTATTGATCAAATGGTTGTTAACAACAATAAAATTCTGTATAGGGGATTCAGTGCTCAATGTACAATCATTAATCCACCCAAGCCTAATTTTCGTCAGTCTCCAATCTTCAGAAGCATAACCAACAAGTTCTTACATGGTGAACAAATTCTTACATAGTGAGTAAGTTCTTACATAGTGAACAGTACAAGGGCAGTCATCACAGAAACTTTCGGTTTTGATCACGCATTATGAACTATAAACAATCAGTTCAAATATGAATATTCGTTTGATTTTTATACTTGATTTTTATGTGGATACCACATTTCTCCCTTTATTATTATTATTATTTTTAATAAAATGCTGAAGTGGTAGGTAGATACAAGATAAAGGTAGAAAACATAGTTTAGTGTTGTAAGAGAGCAAATGTAGATGATCAGGTGTGTGCCTGTAGACTATGTGTTAATCCAAGCAAGACAAGGGCAATAAAACATCCATGTATGCAGAAAATTTCTCACAGGACAGAGGGGTGAGGTTCGAAGCCTCACCTCTGTTGATCCCCAATTTCTCACCTGATGGCCCCCCTGCGACTGTGCCTGTCTTAGGTTGTTCCTCCCTTGAGGAATCTTACCCGTCTCTGGCTAACCAGTCATCTTCCGGGGCCATACAGGGAAATGTAAAGTTGGTAAGTGACAGAGAAGCCTTATTGTTTGAAAAGGTTAGCTTTTTACTTCTTTGCAGATTTATGCCCTGTGGCTTCTATGCCCAGCATTTGTCTTGAGGTATCTTTATCACTTGGAGGAATTATGATACTCGGTAAATTCGATATGAGGCACGAATTCTATTTAAGAGCTGTAATTAGGAAGGAAGAAGAAAAGCTATATAAGTAGCAGGCGGAAGAAAACCTGGGAAGATTGATTATTTCTTTGACAAATCTTCTTATAGAGTAACTTAGGCATGTATAGGTTTTAAACTACTAATTAAATTGCGCACACACATTAACCTAATAGGAATACAGTTATATAACCAAAGCAGATCTATATTACCAGCCATATCCAGAGAAACCAAGAAAACCACTTAGGCATCCTAGGCATTTGTGAAAATTTATCTATGATATGATGGATATTGTCCAACTGTACTTGAACAGTCTGAGAGAAATCAGACAAATTAAAACAACCCATTCCTGGGAGCTGTTCACATCCCAAATGTTCTTTTAAGAGTAGATAGTCTGTAGTTGTAAGATTTTGGAGTGCTACAATTTGCAATTCTCCTAATTCTTGGTTGAGTTCCAACAGTATAGATCCAGTCAAATTCGTTGTTTTACTGTATGCACAGGCCAGCTTAGATATCTCCTTCTTCATTCCCATGGCATGTCCAGGAACTGGTGGGATGAGTGCATCTACAGCTGTAGCAGTGCGTGGATCTTTGTTGGGGTTTTTTGATGATCATCTTCTGTCATGAGTCTTCCAGAGAGTTCTGATGTTGGAAGTTCTTCTTCATATCGTATCTTAGTTCATTATCTGGGTAGCCAAATTAGGCATTGATCCTCTGTATAAACACAAACAGACCCTTTCCCCACACTTTAATATGCCCTTTACACCATTATGTAGAACTCCTTGGAGGTCACCACACAGGAACTGCTTTTTTTTAAGAGAAAGGAATATTATCATAAAAATGTACCTCCATAGCCGATCATCTGACACCCTTTAAGTGATCTAAGTTAAGGATATTTAAGCATGCATTAATTGTTGATTTACAGTTAGTTTTATCCTATCAGGGAGTAATCCCCCTTTTCTTTCTTTCTTTTTTTTTTCATTAATATACACTTACATGAAGAATATTATGTTTACTAGGCTCTACCCTATACAAGGTCCCCCCTATAAACCCCTTTACAGTCACTGTCCATCAGCATAGGAAAATGTTGTAGAATCACTACTTGTCTTCTCTGTGTTGTACAGCCCTCCCCCTTCTGCCCCCCCCATTACGCATGCTAATCTTAGTGCTCCCCTTCTCCTTCTCCCCCTTATCCCTCCCTACCAACCCATCCTCCCCAGTCCCTTTCCCTTTGGTACTTGTTAGTCCATTCTTGGATTCTGTGATTCCGCTGCTGTTTTGTTCCTTCATTTTTTCCTTTGATCTTACACTCCACAGATGAGTGAAATCATTTGGTATTTCTTTCTCCGCTTGGCTTATTTCACTGAACATAATACCTTCCAGCTCCATCCATGTTGCTGCAAAAGGTAGGATTTGCCCTCTTCTTATGGCTGAGTAGTATTCCATTGTGTATATGTACTACATCTTCTTTATGCATTCATCTACCAATAGACATTTAGGTTGCTTCCAATTCTTGGCTATTGTAAATAGCCCTGCGATAAACATAGGGGTGCATCTGTCTTTCTCAAACTTGATTGCTGTATTCTTAGGGTAAATTCCTAGGAGTGCAATTCCTGGGTCAAATGGTAAGCCTGTTTTGAGCATTTTGATGAACCTCCATACTGCTTTCCACAACGGTTGAAATAATTTACATTCCCACCAGCAGTGTAGGAGGGTTCCCCTTTCTCCACAGCCTCACCAACATTTGTTGTTGTTTGTCTATTGGATGGCAGCCATCCTTACTGGTGTGAGGTGATACCTCATTACAGTTTTAATTTGCATTTCTCTGATAATTAGCGATGTGGAGCATCTTTTCATGTGTCTGTTGGCCATCTGAATTTCTTTTTTGGAGAACTGTCTGTTCAGTTCCTCTGCCCAATTTTTAATTGGATTATTTGGTTTTTTGTTTGTTGAGGTGTATGAGCTCTTTATATATTTTGGACGTCAAGCCTTTACTGGATCTGTCATTTACAAATATATTCTCCCATACTGTAGGGTTCCTTTTTGTTCTATTGATGGTGTCTTTTGCTGTACAGAAGCTTTTCAGCTCAATATACTCCCACTTGTTCATTTTTGCTGTTGTTTTCCTTGCCCGGGGAAATATGTTCAAGAAGAGGTCACTCATGTTTATGTCTAAGAGGTTTTTGCCTATGTTTTTTTCCAAGACTTTAATGGTTTCATGACTTACATTCAGGTCTTTGATCCATTTTGAGTTTACTTTTGTATATGGGGTTAGGCAATGGTCCAGTTTCATTCTCTTACATGTAGTTGTCCAGTTTTGCCAGCACCATCTGTTGAAGAGACTGTCATTTCACCATTGTATGTCCATGGCTCCTATATCAAATATTAATTGACCATATATGTCTGGGTTAATGTCTTGATTCTCTAGTCTGTTCCACTGGTCTGTGGCTCTGTTCTTGTGCCAGTACCAAATTGTCTTGATTACTATGGCTTTGTAGTAGAGCTTGAAGTTGGGGAGTGAGATCCCCCAACTTTATTCTTCTTTCTCAGGATTGCTTTGGCTATTCGGGGTCTTTGGTGGTTCCATATGAATTTTTGAACTATTTGTTCCAGTTCATTGAAGAATGTTGCTGGTAATTTGATAGGGATTACATCATATCTGTATATTGCTTTGGGTAGGATGGCCATTTTGACTATATTAATTCTTCCTAGCCATGAGCATGGGATGAGTTTCCATTTGTTAGTGTCCACTTTAATTTCTCTTAAGAGTGACTTGTAGTTTTCAGAGTATAAGTCTTTCACTTCTTTGGTTAGGTTTATTCCTAGGTATTTTATTCTTTTTGATGCAATTGTGAATGAAGTTGTTTTCCTGATTTCTTTTTCTGTTGGTTCATTGTTATTGTTTAGGAAAGCCACAGATTTCTCTGTGTTAATTTTGTATCCTGAAACTTTGCTGTATTCTGATATCAGTTCTAGTAGTTTTGGGGTGGAGTCTTTAGGATTTTTTATGTACAGTATCATGTCATCTGCAAATAGTGACAGTTTAACTTCTTCTTTACCAATCTGTATTCCTTGTATTTCTTTGTTTTGTCTGATTGCCGTGGCTAGGACCTCCAGTACTATGTTAAATAACAGTGGGGAGAGTGGGCATCCCTGTCTAGTTCCCGGTCTCAGAGGAAGAGCTTTCAGCTTCTCGCTGTTCAGTTTAATGTTGGCTGTGGGTTTATCGTAAATGGCCTTTATTATGTTGAGGTACTTGCTCTCTATTCCCATTTTCCTGAGAGTTTTTATCATGAATGGATGTTGAATTTTGTCAAATGCTTTTTCAGCATCTATGGAGATGATCATGTGGTTTTTGTCTTTCTTTTTGTTGATGTGGTGGATGATGTTGATGGACTTTCGAATGTTGTACCATCCTTGCATCCCTGGTATGAATCCCACTTGGCCATGGTGTATGATCCTTTTGATGTATTTTTGAATTCAGTTTGTTAATATTTTGTTGAGTATTTTTGCATCTACGTTCATCAGGGCTATTGGTCTGTAGTTTTCTTTTTTGGTCGGGTCTTTGCCTGGTTTTAGTATTTGGGTGATGTTGGCTTCATAGAATGAGTTTGGGAGTATTCCCTCCTCTTCTATTTTTTGGAAAACTTTAAGGAGAATGGGTATTATGTCTTCCCTGTATGTCTGATAAAATTCTGAGGTGAATCCTTCTGGCCCGGGGGTTTTGTTCTTTGGTAGTTTTTTGATTACTGCTTCAATTTTGTTGTTGGTAATTGGTCTGTTTAGATTTTCTGTTTCTTTCTGGGTCAGTCTTGGAAGGTTGTATTTTTCTAGGAAGTTGTCCATTTCTCCTAGGTTTCCAGGCTTGTTAGCATATAGGTTTTCATAGTACTCTCTAATAATTCTTTGTATTTCTGGGTGTTCGTTGTGATTTTTCCTTTCTCGTTTCTGATTCTGTTGATTTGTGTTGACTCTCTTTTCCTCTTAATAAGTCTGGCTAGAGGTTTATCTATTTTGTTTATTTTCTGGAAGAACCAGCCCTTGGTTTCATTGATATTTGCTATTGTTTTATTCTCCTCAATTTTATTTATTTCTTCTCTGATCTTTATTATGTCCCTCCTTCTGCTGACCTTAGGCCTCATTTGTTCTTCTTTTTCCAATTTCGATAATTGTGACATTATATCATTCATTTGGGATTGTTCTTCTTTTTTTAAATATGCCTGGATTCCTATATACTTTCCTCTTAAGACTGCTTTTGCTGTATCCCACAGTAGTTGGGGCTTTGTGTTGTTGTTGTCATTTGTTTCCATATATTGCTGGATCTCCATTTTGATTTTGTCATTGATCCATTGATTATTTAGGAGCGTGTTATTAAGCCTCCATGTGTTTGTGAGCCTTTTTGCTTTCATTGTACAGTTTATTTCTAGTTTTATGCCTTTGTGGTCTGAAAAGTTGGTTAGTAGGATTTCAATCTTTTGGAATTTACTGAGGCTCTTTTTGTGGCCTAGTATGTGTTCTATTCTGGAGAATGTTCCATGTGCACTTGAGAAGAATGTGTATCCTGTTGCTTTAGGATGTAGAGTTCTGTCGATGTCTATTAGGTCCATCTGTTCTAGTGTGTTGTTCAGTGCCTATGTGTCCTTACTTATTTTCTGTCTGGTGGATCTGTCCTTTGGGGTGAGTGGTGTGTTGAAATCTCCCAGAATGAATGCATTGCATTCTATTTCCTCCTTTAGTTCTGTTAGTATTTGTTTCACATATGTTGGTGCTCCTGTATTGGGTGCATATATATTTATAATGGTTATATCCTCTTGTTGGACTGAGCCCTTTATCATTATGTAATATCCTTCTTTATCTTTTGTTACTTTCTTTATTTTGAAGTCTGTTTTGTCTGATACTAGAATTGCAACACCTGCTTTTTTCTGTCTGTTGTTTGCATGAAATATCTTTTTCCATCCCTTGACTTTTAGTCTGTGCATGTTTTTGGGTTTGAGGTGAGTCTCTTGTAAGCAGCATATGGATGGATCTTGCTTTTATATCCACTCTATTACTCTGTGTCTTCTGATTGGTGCATTCAGTCCATTTACATTTAGGGTGATTATTGAAAGATAAGTACTTATTGCCATTGCAGGCTTTAAGTTTGTGGTTACCAAAGCTTCAGGGTTAGCTTCTTTACTATCTTACTGTCTAACTTAACTCACTTGTTGAGCTATTATAAACACGGTCTGATGATTCCTTATTTCTCTCCCTTCTTATTCTTCCTCCTCTCTTCTTTATATGTTGGGTGTTTTGTTCTGTGCTCTTTTTAGGAGTGCTCCCATCTAGAGCAGCCCCTGTAAGATGCCCTGTAGAGGTGGTTTTTAGGAGGCCAATTCCCTCACCTTTTGCTCGTCTGGGAATTGTTTAATCCTTACTTCATATTTAAATGATAATCGTGCTGGATACAGTAGTCTTGGTTCGAGACCCTTCTGTTTCATTGCATTAAGTATATCATGCCATTCTCTTCTGGCCTGTAGGGTTTCTATTGAGAAGTCTGATGATAGCCTGATGTGTTGTCCTTTGTAGGTGACCTTTTTTTCTCTCTGGCTGTCTGTAATACTCTGTCCTTGTCTTTGATCTTTGCCATTTTAATTATTATGTGTCTTGGTGTTGCCCTCCTTGGATCCCTTGTCATGGGAGTTCTGTGTACCTCTGTGGTCTGAGAGGCCATTTCTTCCCCTAGTTTGGGGAAATTTTCAGCAATTATTTCTTCAAAGACATTTTCTATCCCCTTTTCTCTCTCTACTTCTTCTGGAATACCTATGATTCTTATATTGTTCCTTTTCGATTGGTCACTCAGCTCTCTTTATATTCTTTCATTCCTGGAGATCCTTTTATCTCTCTCTGTGTCAGCTTCTCTGTGTTCCTGTTCTCTGTTTTCTAGTCCATTAATGGTCTCTTGCATCTCATCCATTCTGTTTTGAAGCCCTTCCAGAGCTTGTTTTATTTCTGTATTCTCCTTCCTTAGTTCTTGCATATTTCTCTGCTAGTACATCAGGATGGTTATGACTTTTGTTTTGAATTCTTTTTTCAGGAAGACTGATTAAATCTATCTCCCCTGGTTCCTTCTCAGGGGAAGATGTAGCAGATGCCAAAGCTGTCTGGGTTAGTCTTGTCTGGATCATATTTTTTTGCCTTTTCATGTTGACAGGTGCTATTGACTGTCAGCTGGGAGGGTCAAACTTTTCACTTGCTCCTGGCCTTTCTTTACTGGGACAACTGCGCCCCCTCGTGGCTTGTGTTGGGTAATTGCATGTAGAGTGGGTCTCTGTATCTTGCCCGGCCGGTATCGAGGATACTCCCTTTCTGAGGGCGTGACCAGCCTTAGGCTGCTTGTCTACTTTCTCTGTGCCTGGAGAGGTAATTGATGGGGGGCTGTTTGGCTGTTTACCTCCATGAGGGGTCTCAGAGCTGTTGCCCAGGGGGTTAGTGTGCCCGGTTTTCCCTGTAATTTCCAGCTGCTTGGCTGTGACCTGTGTTGTGTCCGTCCAGCTGTTGTGTCCCTGTCCCTTTAAGAGTTTCAAAAAGCACTCGCTTTTCTTTGTCGCAGGGGCCTCAGCTTAGGAACCCGCTCAGAGTTCTTGCTGCCCTATTTCCCTAGTTTCCAGCCCTCCACGGATGCACTGTGTCTGCGCTCTTTTGCAGATGGCTGGGGATGGGTGTTTAGCAGTCCTGGGCTCCCTCTCCCTCCTGACAGGAGCTGGGGTGAGGGGCGCTCAGATCCCACCTGGCCGGGGCTTGAATCTTACCCCTTTCACCAGGCGCTGGGCTCTCGCATGTGTGGATGTATTCTGGCTGTTGTCCTGTGTCTTCTGGTCTCTCTTTTAGGATTAGTTGTATTTGTTGTATTTTCAAATATATATATGTTTTTGGGAGGAGATTCCCACTGTCCTACTCACGCCGCCATATTGGCTCTGCCAAGCTGAGGTTTTAACAGCTGGTAAGATGCCCTTTAGGGGTAGAGGAGGTTTATCAGCTGATAGACATTGATTAATGCTCTGATGGTTGTATGACCTACTATTCATGATGGAAGCACTAATGACAGTATCTGAAGCTTTTTTTTTCTTTTCTTTTGTCTTTTAGGCCTGTTCAGTTTTCCAGGGATATATGCTTGAGTCTTCTGTGGGGGAGGGAAGGGTCGGGGAGAGAACATGGTCTCAGAAACCTGTAGCCAACCTAACTAAAGATTTCTAGGAATACTTTTCTGTGGTCAATTAAGGTTTGTATTCACTTTCTGCTAAGTTAGCTACTTTTATCCACTTTGCCCAAAAAAGAAAATGGAAATTTTCTCATCCAATTCTGTTGCCTTTCCAGTTCTCTTTGTCCCTATGAGTTTGGAACATGTTTGTGTGTGTCTTTTCTCTCATTATAAGAGAATCATATTAGAGAAAAATGATATATACAAATGGTCATTTGATATGCCACTATCCAGCTGGTACAATAATACAGAATAAATCAGTGTAACCCAAAGCTTATAATGAAAATTCACATATCAACTGAACAGATTGGGTTTCAAAAAGATACATCATAAAGTAGAACAATTGTTCCAAATTGTAAATACAAAATTTAATGAGCTTATTTTTCAATTTTAGTTTAATAATTGATTAAGTAAAATGCTGAAGATCCATAAATTTACCACACTTTGTGGGAAATGCCCTGAGGTTTTTATTAACTTCTTTAAAAGAAAAGAATATTTCCATTCCACAATAATGATAGAAGCAAGTTGATATTTTCAATCATGATGAAGTAATTTATGCCAGACTTGCCATTCCACAGGAAAGATCTATAAAGCTAGAAAACATATACTAGACCCTTGTTTTCAGGCACCAGTCAATAGACAGTACAAGATTGTTTTTTGAGAGAAGAGAGCACAAACATTTACATTTGACTTGGCTTTCTACATGGGGCTTTTTCTGGACCATTGTATGGAAGGTGGAGCTGAGACAGAGTACAGTAGTATTTTTGAACTGGGTAGGGAAAATCAGAATCTGAGGCTATTAAAGCATCTGAAAGTTTGGGGTAGGTATGAGATAGAAAGAAATTGTTAGTGGTTTGGCTACAAGTTATTGGCTAAGAACCTCACTAATGCATGCACAGTGCATGATTCCATAAAATCTGGGAAGTGCTGTGGGCCTTAATATTGATCAGACGTAAATAGTTAAGGCCAAACCCAAATAGACAAACTCTGCGAGTAAAACCATCATTATTGGATCAAGTGATTCTGCTAATAATTAGCTGCCTGCCAAAACAGAAGAATCCAGATTCCTTGCAGTGTATAATCTCTATGTACAGCATACAGTAAAAATATTAGATGTGGGAAGAAGCAAACAATATAACTCAAAATCAAGATTCAAAAGCCAGTATGAGAGCCAAGATGACCTGAAAATTAACAGGCAAAATTACATCACACTCAGTGTAGGTATGTTCAAGTGTTTAACAGAAAAGATGGGAATAATGTATTGCCATGTTGGAAACTTTAGTATCAGCAGAGAAACTGAAACTTAAAAAAATGGATAATTTAAGATAAAAACCTACAGTCTCTGTAATGAATATTATTTTAAGATGGACTAATAGCAGTTTGGAGAGGACAACCATTTTTCACATATATGTAATTAATTTTAGAAATGAGGAGAGAGAATATGTATACAATATCTTTGAAAAAATAACTGTTGCCTAGTTTCCAAATGTGGTAAGACATTGATCTACATATATAAGAAGTATTAGTTAATTTAGAGAAAAATAAATTTCCCAAAGAAATCACAAATAAAACCTAGATGTAGTAAAACGGCTAAATACCAAAGTGAAAGTCAAAGTTACTAAATTCAGCCTGAGAATACAGATACACCCTCCAAACTCCCTGTCGCTAACAACCTGCAGCTGCTCTACTTTCAGATCCTCAGTGTCGTTGACGCTAAGGCTGTACATCCTTCAGGCTACTCTCTCCTGACACAGATGGGATAATAGCACTGGCCTCTCTTGTCTGTTTTCAGGACTCTCTAACGGGCAAACTGCTCAGAAACTGCTTACCAGTCTGGTCAAAGCTTTCTCAGAAATCTCCTGGAAACATTCTTCTTGCCCAGTTCTCTTTGAGACCCAAACTGACACAGGATACCAACTTACGTACTTAACAGAAGCAATAGAAAATAGAAGATATTTAAATACCCGTGAAGTGCTAAAACTTCACAAATCAGTTAACTCAGAATACAATATCCACTGAAATATTACTTACAAATTAAAATGAATAGACTTTTACAGATTAAAAACAAAACCCACTACTGGAAGCTGAGTAACCAGCAGAATTCCACAAGAAATGCTCAAGCAGCATCGTTTAAGTAAAAGGGAAAGGATACTAAATGGGAGCGCAAATGTATAAAGACTAACAAGCATCATTAATTGTAAATATAATAAATTATAAAATAGTTTAAATACTGTTTTAATTTCTTTAAAAGAGTATAACTTTTAAAAAACATAGAAATCAATAAAGTAGAAAGCACATGAAAGACAGAATATATTAAAAAGACAAGTTAGTTCTTTGAAAAATTAATAAAATTGTTAAACCTCGAGCAAATGTGGTAAAAAAAAAAAATAAATATCAGCATCAGGGTAAAAGGAATATTAATATAGATTGTATGTACATTAAAATAACAAGGGAATATTAACTAATTTATGCTAATAAATTTTAAGACATGAGTAGACAAATTACTTGAAAAACATGTTTCAAAGCTTGCAAAAGAAATAGAAAATCTGAATAGCTTTACATCTACTGAACAAATTGAATCTATAACCAAAAACATTATCAGAAACTTCATACCCAAACTGGATGATTTTTATCAAACAATACTCATGAATGTAGACATAAAAATCCTTGACAATATTAGCAAGTTGAGTCTAATACTATATAAACACATACAATGTAATTAAGTGAGGTTTATTCAAGTAGTTTAATGTTGGTTAAATGTGAAAATGTTTATCATGTTACAGAATAATGGATATTCTCTCAAAAATGCAGAAACATTTATGACAAAATCCAGTGCTTCATTGTTAAAACTCTCAGCATACTAGGAATTAAAGGGGATTCTTTAATCTTATTAAAAAATCTGATAAATCTCTTTGGTTATCACCATACATTTAGCTAACATATCTGTAATGGTGAAATAGTGAATTTAATTCTCCTTTTTCTTTCAGTTTTGTCCTCAAAGTCCTGGTCATTATAAGTTTATATAATATTAATCAATCAATGCAAGACATAAAAGCTGTAAATGAAGAAGTAAAAATAAATTTATTCACACAGCACATAATTGCTTATCTAGAGTATTCAAATATTTAAGAGCTACTAAAACCAATGCATTAATTCAACAACATTGTCATATGCAAGGTTATTATACAGAAACAAACTGTATTTTAAGACAGTGTAAGCTGTGGAAAAGTACATTTAAAATGCCATTTGCAATTGCATGAAAACATAAATTTAAAATTAAAACCAAAATGGAATGAAAATTTTGCTCTTTGCTGAAAATTACAAGACGTTGCAAAGAGAATAGAAAGGAATGATAAAATAGAAAGCTATACTATAATTATATATTGGAAAGTACAATTATTTTAAGATATTAGTTCTTCCCAAATTGTTCTATGGATTCAATGCAATGCCAATAAAAATTCAAAGATATTATTATTTTAATAGAAGTTGAAAAGTTGATCCTAAAGATGATTTCCCAATTGTAGAAATACATGAGGTCTGTGATAGTGAACACAATCTCGAAAACCATTTTTCCCTAAAATCCAGGTGTTTCTCTCTCTCTCTCTCTCTCTCTCTCTCTCTCTCTCATCTTGGTTTGATCAATCCACCAAGAATTTGAATCTTTCTCTCAAGTAAACATGTAATAAATTATATAGAATACATTATATAGAATCTTCATATTTTTATAGAAGCTAAATAACTTCTTTATCCTATGGAATCATAACTTCTTTATCCTATGATTTATGTCTGAATATTCATGTGTTTCTCTAACTCGGGGTCACTGTAGATTAGGGTTAAGGGCATGCCATGATATACTTGGTACTGTATTGCTATACTGACCTAGGCTCAGTGTTCTGGGGTACACAGCACTTGGGTTACTGTAATGGACACTTAAGGTTCACTTTTCAATAAGAACTGTAGATTTCATGACAGCAGTTATACTGTGACTCCAAATATGTTAGGACCCAGTCTAAATGCTACACATACATCAATTTACTCACTCTTCACAGCAGTCCAATAATTTCAATCACATGATTGTCCTAATTTTAGGTAAATGAGAACTGAACCATAGCACTTCATAGTGTGCATGTGCCAGAGCCAGTTCTAATTCAAATTATTTAATTTGAGAGTTTTGCTCTTCTTTCTGTGACATTCTCTCTCAATTAAACATACAGATGTTCTCTCCTAGCTTAAAACTCCATTTTATATTCTCAAGCCTTAAAGCATGTATATTTGCTAGGGTGTCTATCAGTTTAATAAATAACTTCAGCTCTTAAAGTTGTAAAGCATCTTAAGCACTGCTCAAAGTTTTCAGTAGTAAAGACTCCGGAGTTTGTCTTCACTGACTGTGGGAAAGCCATTATTATTCGCTGACATTAGAATATGACTAAGAAAATACTATTGGAATCTGTTTTAGTCTACACTGGCAATGAATTTCTCCTGCATGTAACTAACTAGACAATCCATCCTAATAACAGTTCACATTTTTTATTTAGTTGTTAAAACATCAATAGCAGTTTCAAGTTAGTGTCTAATAGTTTCCCATGGTATATTCTTCTAATACATAGACTGGACATCTCAGTCCCATAATAAATTTCTCAGCTGCACTAAACTTGAAAAAATATGTCATAATTTGCAAGGTTTCAAATTCTTAAAGCAGTTGAGAATGCAGCCTGAAAATCATTGCTGGCAAATCTCATCAACATTTTTTCTGTATGTCCTATGCTAAATACAATTACTGAAAAAAGACAGTTACAATAAGCATTATCTCATAGATTAGATAAAAGCACAGGAAACAGTATGAAGAATTATGGTTTGTTTACCAGTCTAATGAATAAAAATAACTAATGTAGAACTCCATTCTGGCAGCTTCTACCTTAGCAATCTTAAAAAGTTACCAAAACTCTTAGATGCTTTCTTGATTTTACAGCAAGTCATATGCTTTGTCTGACTTATTTCTTATAAACTGCATAGTAAAATGGGACTACACATTAAGTTCAGATTTCTTAACCATGTTTCCCATCCCTGCTTTGAATGTGCAATTTATAAAAGTTGATGCCACGATACACCTCTGAGCTTTAGTAATAGATGATTTCAAGTCAAAATGCCCAACATACGAGTCACCTTCCTAGTTTTGAGAAATCCATACTTGTGTGATTCTTGGAGAGGGAAAAGTATTTTTCTTCAGAAAGAACTTGTAAGAACAGACTCTGTCCTTATCCTTTGGTAGTGAGTGTGAGAACATGGATTTAGGTTTGATCAATCCACCCAGGACATGATTCAAGATCTCAGGGAAAGGAAATGAGAATCTTGGTGGTGATGGGGTAAGGAAGACAGAGCTGTCCTTATCAGCATGTGTATGTGCACATAAAGATGGTATTTGTTAGAAACAGCACTATCTGTATTCCTAAGTTAGTTTTCCAAGTATCTGGTGAAACATGTAAGATATTTATTCCCCCGCTGGCATTACAGCCTGTTTCTGACATGTGCATTCAAGACCCTGGATGAATCACCAGAACAACACCTATTGTTCGACTGCTCTTACACAGTTTTAAGTCACTGTGACAGTCATATAAAACCTTAAATGCTAATGATTATGCTCTTGAAGTGTGGAAAAAAATAAATCCGTTTTGCAAAACACATATATTATATGGTAGATAGATACAACTGTGACAGGAAACTTAAAATGTGCCACCAAAGACGGATATGAAATTAGAAAATGGATCTGAAGCTTAACACTGAGGGTTTATCCTTAATCAATATGTCTAACGACATTCTCATCTGCCTGTTAAGGAAGGAAAAGTAGGTAAATAAAATCAATCTGTTCCTAAAAAGGCTGACAGAGGAGTCAAGTTATTGTGGTTCTTAGATAGAATGAGAAACGTACAGAGGTAGCAGTGAGATGACGTAACTTTAAGTGCAGAAGTAAGGAACATACAAAGAGGCTCAACTATCATGAGATTTCTAAGGACTGAGAATGCTTCACATTCTAAATGCACTAAGCTTTTATACAATATTTTTATTCATCTGAGTGATCAACTTTAAATTTCAGAAGTTCTGTACCTGCCTGGGTATGTGTCCAGAGGGGGAAGAGGGACTTACATATGAAGCCCCCATCCTACTGACACATCAATATGTATTTATTGATTTGAATGGAAAGGATGTCTTCTTTATTCTGAGGTTTCTTTGTTTAGAAAGGTGAATATATGAAGACAATATTAGAAACTAATAATGTGCTGTGTCAGATTGAATTTCTGAGAGAAATAAATCATGATAATGTTTTGAAGAAAACCCCATTGAACAATGAAGCTCCTATTTTTAAGAAAATATGATTAGATTTGAAAGTATTTATAGAAAACATATAAGCCAAATCTGGTAAATATACTAAAGGAATGAGGAACGTCACATCAAATTTATATCCAATTGAGTAAAAAGAGTTTAGCATATTAATCTGTGAGAAAATCTTTAAGATTTTTTAGTAATTTTGACAGCATAATTCCCTAAAAATCAATCATTTAAACCCTGAATTAAGATGTCTCTTATCATTTATATTAACTCAATTGAGCTTACCAAATAATATTTTTTTAGAATTGACACCAATAAATCTCAGGACCAATATTAAAAGATGTCACTAAGTTTCAGTGATAATGATAACTTCAATAACTGCCAAATGTCTGTCACTGCAGTTCATAAGCTTTCTGTATTATGATGAAGTCCCCTAGCTAACAGTGCAATACCTGTGTATTAATGCATGATATGCAGATGAAGGGTGCAGATACTCTTCCACTGGTACAACTAAATTACATTGCCTTTACCTAAATTTTGTGAAACATTTATGATAATTTTATGACATTAAGATATTTTAATGTCAGAGCTATAGAACTAAAGAATCAAACATTTGCTAGGAGATACTATACCGAAATTATAATATTTCCACCAGAACAGACCTATAGCACATAAATGTAAATGGCTAACTTGGACTTACTGATTTTATTGCATTTTGGCAAAGGGAAAGAATTAACGCTATTCCTAGATTGTAAAGTTTATAACAAACACATCAGTAAATAATATTTAGGTAACACTGTTTTCACGTGCAGAACAAAAGTCAGTTAATAAGCACACACACATTAGGTTATGAGAAATTCACTAATGATAACTCTCCTTTTTTTGTTTAGCGGAATATGATTTTCATTATTTATGCACTTGAATCAATGTTATTTCATTGGAGAAAATTAGTGCCTATACATCCCTTCACTCTTGCTGTGATTTTTTAGACATAAAATAAAGTTGCACAGAGTATTAAAGTATTTTAAAAGTAATTTATGATATAAAATTGAAAATCTGTAACTATTTAAAAATAATTATTACTAGCATCCTTTTAAGAATCAAAATAATAAATTAAAATGTATATTTTAATGACTTTAATATATTCAGGAATGAAAAATTACTAAAGCTTTGATCTTGCTTCATCATTTAAAACTCCTGATCTAGAAGATATTTTCAGAGGTCACCTGTTAGGTCCAAACCCCAATGTTCAAAAACTAGCAAATAGCTCATTCAAGAACTTGATTCTTTTTCCATTAGAACTAGTCTATGCTTAGTAAGCAAAAAATCAAAAATAAAACAAATTAAAAACAAAAAATAACAGATGACTTATTTCATTCTCTCCTGCTGAGGAAATCCATGAAGGTGGGAGTTTGTAGACATTTTTTCACAAGAAAGTCATTAGATTGTTCCCTAAAATTCCATTGTTCTTCATTAAACTTCTCTGTTTCTTCAGTGTGTAGGTCACTTGGGTTTAAAGATAAGTAGGTCTATTCCATGCCGTTCATGAGTTTATTAACCAGTTTAGGAAACAGACATGTAATATAAGAAAAAAAATGGAATAAGTAGAATAAATAGAGCTCTAAGTAAACCACGTTGGGTTACAAAGGAAAAGGTTATTAACTATGCTCTGGAGACTAAAATAAAGCTGCATGGAGGAGGTGCATTACAGTAAGAACTTGAAGGGTGGATAGGATTTACAGACATAAAATGGAGGGGTACCCTAGAAAGAAGTCACATTGCAAAAGTTGCATGTATGAAACAGTAAGAAACACTGGATACATGATCGTGAATCCAATTTATCCCACTAGATTTTGTTCACTTATCTATTTGTTATTTATGATGCTATACTTTGTTTATTTAATTTATTTAGCATTTGTAAAATCTCCTTAACTTAAACAAATGACTCTAAAAGACTGACATTTTCTCACGACATGTCTGAGAGAATATAATGTACAGACACAAATGTAGAAAAGTAGCTCTCAGAATATTAAAGCTGTTTGCTAGCACATTTAAAATATATTAAATTGGATATGATGGCTCCCAGGTACAATTCTTGAACAGCTTAGTAAGCACAAAGTTGAAGGACAAAGGAAGAGAACAATAGTAGAAAGTTTTCTAGTAAGTTTTGCTAAGAACTGCTTCCCCAACCCCTCTTTTCTTTTTTTTTCTTTTACACTAGCATCTACACGACTGCATGGAGTGGGGACGGGTAGTATTTTATATAGTGACTTTATAACATTGGTGCAGAATTTGACAGCCTTTGATTAATCAGTTTCAGGACTGTTTTTCCAGATAGCCAAATTGGAGAGGAAGAGAAGGAGGGGGAGGAGAGAGGAAGGGAGGGAGAGAGAGTAACAGGGAGAAAGGAGAGGGAGAGGGGGACAAGAAAGGAAAAGAAAAGAAAAAATCAGCAGAATTTTGCAGAGATACAAATTGTGAGTTGGTAGAACGTATACATTTCTAGCAACTTGAGTCATATAAAAAGTGTGTTTATCACAAAAGTATGTGACTGAGTCAAAGCTGTTGAATCAGAAGTAAACATTTCTGGAGAAAAGACAGAGTGATTTATTTTGTACATTCCATTTTTTTCTAAGGTTCTATGGTTCCAAATGGTCTGTTGCAAAACTCTAGCACATGTAGTGTGTATGGTGTGCGCACTTCGGTAATTATAAAAAAGGAAAAAGAGGGAAACTAGTCGATGTGTTTGTTTTCACTCAGAGACTCCATTCTTCGGAAATCTTAATTTCCTGCCTCCCATGTCTGCTTGAGGTTCAAGACTGAATTCTAGTTAGTGATTCCTGTTAGTAGTCACTGGAGGAAGAATTACACCATATGTTGAATGGCCAGTTTTACAAACTTAAACACTCATTGAGTGTCTCTTTAAAACTCAGATTTATCATTCCAGATAATACGATGTCAACAGCTTTTATTTCATAGGATTGAGGGTTAGACATGTGTTAGTGTGTACAGCAAGGACTCAATAACTTTGACAAATATTGTCTTAATCATTGTATTATTATTACCATTACTTATCCCTAAATATGCTTAGATTATAATTTATATATATATTTTTGCACTTGTCGTCTGACTACACTGGCATATGCTCTAAAGACTGTTTAAGAAAGAAAAAATTGGTGGGGAGCAGAGACAAAGGTATTCCAACCTTCCATCTGTTCCTCACAATATGCGATTAGAGACAAAAAGGATAATGATGAAAAATCAGTTAGGTGAGGAAGATATATTTATGCGGCATTGGACAGATGTACAGGAGCAAAATACTATTGAGCCCAATAAATATCATGTGCCATTTTAACAACAAATGGCAGATTTTAGCCATACTTATACTAACTCAAATGATATTATTTATGATTTCACAGTCAGCATCAAACTTTATTCTCTATTCATTCTAGTTATTCCAGCCTCAAAATACTTTCATTTTTCCCTTTCTTTATGATATTGCTGCCAGATCATCATCATTATGGGTTTCCAAGGCATCTTTTAGAGAACTGTGTTTCCCAAAGCCTGAGAGAAGATGAGTAAAATCATTTTCCAAGTGAACAGAATAAAGATACTGACACATTAAATAACAGTGGGGTTCCCCAGCTATGACTTTCCATAAGTTTTGTAGATTTTAGATGACTTTTCAGAATCCCATTATGGTATTGCTGTCTTGGTAATTTTCTGTTTAGTACTGAGTCTCCAGAGCACTGTGATACACTTTTGTTTCAATTTTTTAACCACTTGTGAAAAACTTGACTAACTCTGAACTGCTTTCAGATTACATTTAGCACAAACAAGGATATACTACCAACTCCTGTTGTCCTTGTTGATTGGCTGTATTAAAGTCAACACTTGCACCTAGTTTAACAAGTCACCTGCAGAGGAAGATGAAGTGATTAAAAAGATGTGTGAGTTTCACTTCACATTGTCTTTGAATTTTCATCTTCCTGGTATCTCAAATTAATCAAAAAAAATTTTTTTGTAGTATCATCGATATTTGAGAGTAATGCATGCAAAAAATTTACTGTTCTGGTGGTCTGTGCTTCTTTTTAACTCAATAATATGTATTTAGTGCCCACGATGTGTTAGAGGCTTTCTGTTGCAAATCTTGGAGATAAGCATTAGAATTCCATTTTACAAATTAATAAAGTGAAGTAGATAGCCATGGAAGACTGTGATGGAGGCCACATAGGCAACAGTATGGCAAAGTTCTGTTCTGCTTGATGTTTGATCTTTCTGTTTTCGTTAGAGCGAAATTTTGGTGATTGGGAGAGTACACTTTTTTTTTCATTTGCATTAGTGCTTGAAAAGGATGCTCATCACAAATCTATTAATATTTCTGTTGCCTAGAATTACTTTTAGTTCATGTCCTGAAGAATGAAAATTTATGTATGAATGAAGAGATCTAGGTCTGTGCCTCTTAACCATCTATTTTCAAGTACCCTGAGCAAGTCAGTTTAATTTATTGGTTTTTCAGTTATCTATAAGTATAAATCAGTTACAGTTGGATCATAGTTTTGATGATCAAATTAAATAATGTATATACAAGCACACACAGTGAAAGGTAAAATAATCTATAGTTTTAAGGTATTTGAATGTTACTTGGCTAACTGTGTTTTCAAATCAGAGGTCCCAAAGACACTAAAAAAATAAATACACCAGTAAATACTAAGTTTGTTGTATTATCTTGACCAGCTAATTTCTCTTGACTAGGGGCACTGTTTTTTCTTGCCCTCACCTAGTTAAGAGAATATAGTTGTGAAAAATGTGAATATTGTTAATTTCCCAGCATACAAACTATTTTTTAACTGTCACGATCTCCCCTGTGTTCCCACTGCTTTCACTGTCATTACTGGCATTCCCTTCCAAAACCATCTTGATCCAACAACTATCCCCACACCATTCCACTGAAACTAATCACCAGCTTTGCTAATGCTTGCTCTACACTGACCTCTATTTTCATTTTAGTTTGACATCATTGTTGGTGTTTCTACCCTTTGGAAACTATCTCGTCATTGATTTTCCTATTGTTCTTTCTTGGTTCTGTCTTTTGGTCATTCTTTCTCTGTTTTTATTTCAGCCTATCCTTATTGTCACCCCTTGGATGTGGAGGTATCTAGGTGTTCATTCTGGGCATTGAGCAGTCTTTCTCAGCAAGCTTTTTGCAGTAATTATATTTGTTCTTATTGGAAAAGAGTATCTACCGAACTCCTTAGACATCCTCTCAACTTTGAAATTTGCCCTTCCCTCCCCTCCTGCCATCAAACAAAGAGCTGCAGCTTTGTGGACTCCTCTTTTGCCATATCTAATTAGATGGAAAGTGGATACCCATCAGAGTTAGAATGATCTCTCTCTCCTTCTCTCTGCAGAATTGAGACTGAGGGATAAGAGGCAGCGACTTCTTTTTTTCCCACAACTTGTAATGGGAGAAGTTTGGTAGTGAAGGTTGCCAAAACCTAACAGGATAGAGAGGCAGAAGAAGGTGGTGGACAGAGCTAGAAGCAGTTAGGCATATGCCAAGAAATAAATGAGAATGGGATAAAGAAGTATAAACAGTTCTGGTATCTTTTCAAGTCCTGATTATTTTCTGTGAGTATTGTGATAAATATTTTCTTTCTTATAACACAATTAATTCACAAAATGTTTCTATTAACTGCAACTTGACAGTCTTTTCTAATAATCCAATGTGTTCAACTAAAATTGATGTGCTTTCAGATCTGAAATACATACCTACGATATGGACTATAGGTTATTTCAAATAGAAATACAAAAATATCAAATTTAATATGTCCATTAAATTTCCCTCATCTTTACTTTTACCTTATTTTTATCTCTGTAACTGTCATACCCTCCAAAACTAAAAGTTCTGCCAAACATTCTATGTCTTGCACTACACAAAATGAGAATAATGCACATCAAGTATTGGGCACAAACAACCTTTCATAGAGTAAACGCTCAATAAAAGTTAGCTATTATCATTTTTATAATTGTAGTCTACATGTTATTACACAAAGTTATTAAACAGGAAATCTGGGAATGCTGCCATAAAATGAAATGCTTACTAGTTTTTCATAAGTAGAATAATTGTTTTTGCTGAATGGGAGAACTTTTATCAGAGTAAAGCAATGTGGAAAGTTTTATTCCATCCAATAGAGGAATAAACATTACTATTTTTGTATTAAGATAGTGATCAGAGTGTGTTCAGAGAAGGTCAGAGATAGATGACAAAGCTGGGGAGTTGTGTTAGAAGAAAGAAAATCCATTTCTGGGATGAAATAGCAAATGGAAGAATGAATCCTGCAAATGATATCTGTGAAAACATATTCTGAAATTTAAAATTTATAAAGACTGTACTTAAAGTGAACTTGCCACAAGATCAAGCAACAGTAGTATTTTGTATAATTAATAGAAGAAACTCATCATCTATATGCCCTCTGCTTCTGTAACCACATCACAGTCAAATAGATGGAAGAGATGTTTAGGGTGGAATCAGCTAAAATACAGTTCCTGTGTACAGTATCCAAAGCTAATATGGGTGCCCTGGCAGAGGAGGCTTCCCAACAGGCTAGGAACTTATACTAACACTAACACTTGAACTATTTAGTACCATTACTACTAGAACTTAATGCTACTGATACTAGTGATATTTGGTACTATTACTGTTACTAAATAACTTACATTCTAGCTCAGACTCAGAGCAACAAAAAGCTTTACAGAAGAACTAGCCTACTTAGTTACATCTTTATTTTTCTTAGTCCTTCCTTATTACAGAAGTTTTAAAGACATCTCTGACTAAACTAGAATACAGACAATTTAAGGGTTTCACAAGTTTGTTGTAATGAGAAACCCATTATATATCATTCAATGTTTGTGTATTTTATTTAAGTATGCCTATGCTATTTGCATATTATTTTAGTATTTTTTATATGAAATGCATTTCTCAATGCTTTTTGGTTAAATGATGAACATTTGTATTATGGTGTCCCCCGGATATTAACATTGATTACAACTAACAACCAAACTGGGTGGAACACTGGGATTGCCATACTGCAGAAGAATGCTCTCTCCTCAGTATTCAATTTAAGTTATATATATTCATGCTGCCCATTTTGAATTACAATGGCTTGTTAATGGGACTGGAGTTCATAGAACTTGTTATAAATTTTAGATATTAGCAAAAAAATTTTGGAAGGACAGAGAGAAGCCAGTTTAGGAAAACAGTTATTTTAGAAAATTTGTTTAAACATTATGAAGTGTTCAGCTAAAATGCTTCTAAACTTTGCTTGCCAATTAGATTGACTTTTTAAAGCATTTCTTAAATTAACAATAGATACCCAAAAAACTCTGTTATGAAGTTGTTCAGCTATTTAGGGCTCTAATGATGTTGGAAGAGGTCATCCAGAGCATGCGACCTCCAGCCGATCAGCGAACTGGACCTAGCCAGTCCAAAGATTCTCACCCACTCTCCTGACTTGGGACACACATTGGGATGTATATTTTCACAGTAGGAGCTGTTTCAAGGATGCAGCCTTGACAGAGCAATGTGTTGTTGAGATTACCTGGACTGAGTATGTGACTGACACCCATTAAGACCTCTATATAAACTTTTAAGAATCTGGTGGGGGTGTATGGAGATCTGTTTGTCTCGCAGCTGGGCAAGATCAGCCTCATATGCAAGTTCCCTTGCTTGTTGAGTCTGCCCCTTGCCAGTCTGGAGTGGTTTGCCTCTTTCTTCAGTGTCCCCTTGCCCTCCATGAGTGGGGCCAGTTTTTGATTTCACCTGGGAGGTCCTGAGTTGTAAATTAATAAATGAGTACTAAGTATGACAAAGAGGAACAGGTACCTAATGCTCAGTCTTTATTTTTTCTAAATCTTTAAAATCTTTCTGCTTATCATATCTTTATCTAAAATAACAGCAACCAGGGGTGATGATATATATGTTCTACATTTATATTGAATCTTAACTCTAGAAATATACTATGTCTTGAGTTATATTAGTAATAAGAAAAATGTTTGCTTATATGCATGTATGTGGCCATTATTAGGTATAAATATTACTTTTTTAAGAAAATGTATAACATAACTATTTTCTAAACATTGTTGGTCTTTTCTGTCACCTTCATGTTACAGATAAGACTTAATGGGGTATCTTTTAAACCACATCATGTTGTTACAGTAATGCAGCTGAAATGGGTTAATTTTTTCTTATATTATCGATGTCATCTATAATAACAATGTTCTGGGGGAAAATAAAACTTTCTTAAAATATTAAATGTTTTTTTTGCTATTTACCTTTTTTGCTAAATAATAGTGTGGTGGGATTTTTGTTTTTTAATTTTCCAGTACATCCACTAGAGTTTTCCTCCAATGATAAAATTTAGTGAGAGTCCTGACCTCCATCCTAGTCAACCTGTGCTCTGTCCTTGTTTCAGATATGGCTCTTTCTATAGAAAATGATAACTGTCTAATTAAACACAAAGATGACAAAATTTGTTGGAGCAAAATGGCACAGGATTTAGAACATCAGTGTCATAATTACAACTTAGTTTTATGATTTTTCTTATATATTTCAAAATTTTAATATTTATCTGATGTGTTTGTTTTGAGTCTTTAATGAGACATAATCAGTTCATAAATTCACTTACTTTAAAATATTTTATTCAGTCCATTTCAATACCTACAGTGTGCCAAGCTCTATATTAGGTATTAGGAAAACTGAAATAAGGTACCTCCTATTGAAGGAGAGAATATTAATGAATATTTTGAATTCTTAATCATATTAGTCATATATTAAAAGGCCTAAATCCTTCCCATTTACTGTAGTGTAGAACAAACCACCTCTCATTATATATAAAAGCATATAGTACATATAATACCATTTAATATTTGAACCTAATGATATTTCTCTGACTCTAAAAAAAATTAGCAAATAAAACCATCTGAATATTCCATGCAATACCTCATGACCTTTTATAATGTGCCAAAGAGTTTAATGAAAGATTTGCAATATATTTGAGACTTTCTTATATCAATTTCTAACAATCAGGCAGTCATCTCACAAAAAGAAATTGGCATTAATATATAAAAATGATATTCATGCTTTTTATGGTTTTCTAGATGGGGTTTGCATATAATTCTTATTAAAATTGGACACATTCATTCCAAAGCCAATATTCTAAAAGGTTCTCCTGTATTTTAAAAAGAAATAATAAGTATAGTTTATTGTAGCATCATAATGATGGAGATAGAAGATGTCTTATTTATTATGGTAATAAGTAATAAAATACAACCTATGTTGGAGCTAGAGGATTAAAATATATTATAATCAATTTAAAACAGTAAAAACCAGACATTTCAAGTTTATGGTAAACTGAGATAGAGAATTAACCTGGATGGAATAAAGTGAAACAGTCTTGTCAGGAGCTCAGCTGAACTGAGGAAGCTGAGCGTCCAGGTGTGCAAGTAGCCAGTAAAAACCAGCCAAAACGAAAGTAACAGGCAAGACTTAAACCACTTACTGTGATTATCTAAGCAAGAGGCTCAATTCCTCCCCTTTCCAATCCCCACCACCACCTGCTACAGTCCAAACAGGATTCCACAGCATTCTATGAGGGGCAAATGGAACAGGAGAGGGGGTTAGGTTAAGGGTCAGATAACATAGCAGAAGTACACCGAGTATATTGAGTCAGAATGGAGAAAAGTGTCTTCAGGTTTCCCCCTTTCTCCTAACAAGAAAGTCTCCTGAGGAAGGCTTGGGGGAAGACTTCAAATAAGGGGTCTCTGAATGAAAGCAACTGGGTTAGAATTATAGATAACATGTAAAATCTGGCAGGCGGGACCTGAGTCCGTGACAGCAACTACCTTTGGAGGCCAATGTACCGTCTGTGCTTGAAGCCTGTGGTGGGGGCAGCAGCCTCCCTCTTGAGGTTATACCTCGCTTCATAATTGCCTGTGGGTAACACTGAAAACTCACACATAGTTGTTGTTGTATTCTTTTTTTATTTTTCACCAGGAGACAAACTCCTCAATTCTATTTTAATCACTGGAGTCCTAGAGGTCCATATTTCTTACTGACACTCATTACCTATGTAGACATATCTAATTACCTGTCATTTTTCTTGCTTCTTGCACACATCTGCTGTCCAAAGGGCTATTACTGCATGTTTTCTGCTGAGACTATGATTCCTCTTCCTCACCTCACATGCTCCTGAGAAAAGGTCAGTTCTGAGTCAAATCACCTTCTCAAATGTGCCCTTTCTTTCTTACATTTGTCCTGCTGATTGTTTACAATTTATCTTTTCCTTTTCTAACTAAGCAAACAATTTACTGAATTTGTGTAGTCTTTAGTGAAGTGCCATGAGCCTAGGATTGGCATACTCAGATTTTAGTATAGTAATCAAAAATTTATAATTTGGCATAATATAGTTTAAGACCCTGTATTCATCATGCATTTCTCTAGTTCCTCTCATAAAATAATTGAATAGTTTCATATTTGAAACAGTCTGTCTTCTCATATAGACCTTAAAATCTTATAGCTCATTAATGACATTCCTCTGTATTTAAAATAAAATTCAATGAGACATAGGTGAAAGAGGAGAAGGGGATCAAGAAGCAAACTTCAAATTGAAAAATAAGTCAAAGGGGTGAAAGGTACAGCAAGGGTAAGACAGTCAATAATCTTGTAATAACTTTGGTGGCAGATGGTAGCCATACTTATTGTGAGGAAACTTTTGTAATGTATATAAATGTTGATTTACTATGTTTTGCACCTGAAATTAATATAAGTTTATGTCAACTACACACTGCAATAAAAACACAATCCAGTGATTAAATTAGGGAGACCTAATGTATAGAATGATTGCTATAGTGAATAATGTAGTGTATACTTGTAATTGGCTAAGAGAGTAGATCTCAGTTGTTCTCACCATATACACCCAAACAAAGGAATCTATGTGAAGTGATGTATATGTCAGTTACCTTGGGTGTGGCAATCATTTTGCACTGCATGCCTGTATCAAAACATAACATGGTACACCTTAAATACATAGAATTTTTATTTGTCAATCATACATCAGTAAAATTGGGAAGAAAGTAATTGGTTTAAAACAAGGAATAACTGAAGAAAAAGATCCCAATTCCTTAAGATGCCTTACAGTGTAATATATAATATGATTCTGATCAACATACCCAATACCTTATACCACTGGTAGCCTACTTCTCTGCATAGCAACACTGAACTAGGATCCAGTTAGCATTTAATTAAAATCTATTTAATAAATAAATAAAAAGGGAATGAGTGAATGAGTGACAAGTACCCTGTGTTATATGTGGAGTATACCTGCATATGTATTTATTCTCATTGAACTGACTTTTCAAAGGTGCTTCACCTTATCATATGACAAAATCTTCAGGCAGTGAACCTACTATAAAATCAAGCAACTGTAACTGAATTATAGATATAATTAAAAACTCAAGTTTTTTAATTAAAAATTTATTTTGAGATTCACATGTAGTGGTAAGAAATAATGCACTGAGATCTCTTGTATATTTTACTCAGCTTCTGTATTGGTAATGCAGTGCAAAACTGTGGTGTGTTATCACAACCAGGTTATTGACACTAATACAATCAAGATATAAAACATCTCACCATAGGAATTCTTTCCATTGTTGTTTTGTAAGTGCTCCCATCTCCCTCCCACGTCTGCCCCACACAGCAACCACTAATATGGTCTCAATTTCAGAATGTTGTATAAATGAAACTACACAATATGTACCATTTGAGATTTTTTCTTGAGTCAGCATAATCCCGTAGATCTTCATTCAGATTGTTGTGTGCACCATTTGTTCCTTTTCATTACTGAGTAGTATTCCACAGTAAGAATATATTATAGTTTTTTTTTCAATCTTTTACATACTGAATGACATTTAGATTGTTTCCAGTATGAAGAAAGTAGCTATAAACATGCATGAGCAGATTTTTGTGTCTTTCTAACTATTCATTTCCATGGGATAAATGCACAGCAGTGTAATTGCAGTATTGTGTGGTAGATGCATGTTTAGTATTTTTAGTTTTAGTTTTGTTTTGATTTTTGCCCTGTTTCATTTTCAAGAGTTTGTATAAACTTTTTTCAATGGTTGCTATACCATCTTACATTCTCACCAGCAATGTATGAGTGATCCAGTTTCTCCATGCTGTCTGCAGCCTTTAATGTTGTACTGTTTCTTATTTTAGCATTTATGATAGGTATATATCTGTATTTCTATGTGAATTTATTTGCATTTCCCTTCTGGTTACTAAACTTGAATTATCTTTTCATGTACTTACTTGCCGTTATCAGTATACTTTGTTCAACTGTTTCTTCATGTTTTTACTCATGTTTAAATTGTTTTGTTTGTTCTTAACAATTTAGTTCTGGAGTTCTTTAGTCTACATCCTAGTTTTTTGTTGGGTATGTGAGTGACTGTAAATTAAATTGTGGTTTTCATATACTAATTGTTCATATATATATATATATATATACAATTTTTTTTATGACTGTACCCCATGACATCAGCGAACTCATTTATTACTCCTAGGGAGTTTTTCTCCCCTGCAGCCTCCCATTCTTTTTCATATTCTTATGTGATCTATGAATAGGGACAGTTTTATTTCTTCCTTTCTAATTGTGTGCCTTTTATTTTATTTTCTGCTTTACTGGACTAGCTAGAACTTCTACCATTTTATTGGATAAAATGGTGACAGTGGACGTGCTTGTCTTGTTAATCTTGGAGGATAAACATCCACTTTTTCACAAATAAGTAAAATATTAGCTATAATTTTTTAGATGTTCTTTTCAAGTTGAGGAAGATCCCTCATTTTTTACTTGCTAAGATTTTTTTCAATCTTTAGTAATTGTTAAATTTTATAAAATCCTTTTCCTGAATCAATTGATATAATCATGTGATTTTTCTTTCTTAGCATGTTAATATGATTATATTGATTGATTTTTGAATATTGATCCAATCTTACATACTTGGAATAAGCCCGACTTGGTTATATTATATAACTCTTTATATATTGCTGAATTATATTTACTAATATTTTATTAAGGATTTCTGCATCTATAGTCAGGCTGGTTATTAGTCTGTAGTTTTTTTTTTCTTTTTCTCTCTTTCTCTTCCTTTATATTGTTTCTATCTTTATTAGATATCAGAGTAATACTAGCTTCATAAAATGAATTGAGAATCGTTCCCTAATATTGTTTTCTGGAAAATTTTATAAAATTACTATTAATTATTTAGTGGTTTGGAAGAATTTTCCTTTTATCTGGGTCTGGAGATTAATTTCTCTAATAGCTACAGGGCTATTCAAATTATCTGTTTCATTTGGGTGAATTGTGGTACATTGTGTTTTCAAGGAAGTGGCCTGTTTTCTGTAAGATGTCAAATTTAAGTGTGTAGACTGTTTGCTTTATTGCTTTATTATTACTATTTTTTGATATCTGTAGGGTTTCATAGTGATGTTCCCTTTTAAAAAATTTCTACTATTGGTAGTACTAGTCTAGGATACTAGGAGTCCAGGGAACTCATGAACATGTTATTTAGATCCTGAGTTCCTTGACTGCTCTATCTTCTCTTCACCTTTTGGTGTCTTCTTATATTTGTTTTAGATATAAGGTACATAGCAGGGGGAATAAAGAAAAAAATGTCTAACCCAACATATTTTCCCAAAAGCAGAAGTCTCCTTTTCTTTTTTTTCTCTGGATCATGAAAAGTGTGATCTTTGATACTTTTTTTTTTTTTTACCTAGAGGAAATGTAACCGACTCTTTCTTTTCCATTTTATTTATTTCTTCTTCTTTTTTTTGAATTTTTTTATTAAGGTATCATTGATATACAATCTTAAACCCAGGTTTCACGTGAGCAACTCTGTGGTTTCACATGAGCAATACATTCCCCCATATTATCAAGTCCCCACCACATACCCCATTAGAGTCATTGTCCATCAGTGTAGTAAGATGCTACAGAGTCAGTACTTGTCTTCTCTGTGCTATACTGCCTTCCCTGTGCCCCCCCTATATTATATGTGCTAATCATAATACTCCTTAATCCCCTTCTTACCCCATCATCTTCCCCAGTTCCTTTCTCTTTGGTAACTGTTAGTCCATTCTTGGGTTCTGTGATTCTGCTGCTGTTTTGTTCCTTCAGTTTTTCTTTGTTCTTATATTCCACATATGAGTGCAATTATTTGGTACTTGTCTTTCTCTGCCTGGCTTATTTCACTGAGCATATTACCCTCTATCTCCATCCATGTTGCTGCAAATGGTAGGATTTGCCCTCTTCTTATGGCTGAGTAGTATTCCATTGTGTATATGTACCACATCTTCTTTATCCATTCATCTATTGATGGACATTCAGGTTGTTTCCATTTCTTGGCTATTGTAAATAGTGCTGTGATAAACATAGGGGTGCATCTGTCTTTTTCAAACTGGGCTACTGCATTCTTAGGGTAAATTCCTAGAAGTGGAATTCCTGGGTCAAATGGTATTTCTCTTTTGAGTTCTTTGAGGAGTCTCCATATTGTTTTTCACATGGTTGAACTAATTTACATTTGCATCAGCAGTGTAGGAAGGTTCCCCTTTCTCCGCATCCTCTCCAGCATTTGTTGTTGTTTGTCTTTTGGATGGTGGCCATCCTGACTGGTGTGAAATGATATCTCATTGTGGTTTTAATTTACATTTCCCTGATTATTAGTGATGTGGAACATCTTTTCATGTGCCCCTTGGCCAGCTGAATGTCTTCTTTGGAGAAGTGGCTGTTCAGATCCTCTGCCCATTTTTTAATCAGGTTATTTGCTTTTTGGGTGTTCAGGCATGTGATCTTTTTATATATTTTGGATGTCAACCCCTTATTGGATATGTCATTTATGAATATATTCTCCCATACTGTAGGATGCCTTTTTGTTCTACTGATGGTGTCCTTTGCTGTACAGAAGCTTTTTTGTTTGATGTAGTCCTGCTTGTTCATTCTTGCTTTCCCTTGCCAGAGGAGATTCTTTTCAGCTTTACATTAATTTACTGTGAAGATAAAGAAGTAAACAGGAATTGATTATCATTTATAGGACAGAAAGTCAGAGTAATCTCAGCTTTAGTAGCTATTCTTCGTATATTTAAAGAAATATTTAAGCAAAATTGAGGAAAAATAGAAAGAAACCTATTACTCAGGGAGGCAAACCTACAAATAAGTATACATCAGCATTTAAAAAGAAATAAAATGGAAAATTGCATTTAAATTCACATCGTGGTAGCTGAACTGATGCACTTCTTTTTTTGGGGCAAAATATAGGAATTTATAAAGCCATTTACCCTTACAACTCTGTTTTGTGATAAACTCCAGATTGTTTTCCCTACTACTAAAAAATAGTTGACCATTTAATTGAGCTTCCATTCCATCTTGGTGGTTATCAGTTTTGAAAGGAATAAGTACATGTTAGTGTCAGTTGGTATCTATCCGGAATGACTTTATTTTACATATATTTACATTTCTTTATATCTCTCTGTATGTTTTTCAACAAAGTCATTTATATACTTCTAGTAGTAGTTTTACTTTTAAGCAAAATGTTCTTAAGGTATTTGTTTTTTAAAACCACAGGACTTTGTATTCATATTGTTAATTTTTCTGGAACAAAATATAGATAGCACATATCAATATTTGTAATACTTGCTGAAAAGCAGCATAAGACACAGAATATATAACTGAAGCGTATTTGCCAAATGAATTAAAATGATATATATGTATATCTTTATTATATGCAGATTTAAAATTTGACTTGAGTTAGGGTAAAAATTGTGAGCTGATACATTTCAAAATTCTCCCGAGATGCTCTCCACTATTCTTGGCTTCATCTCAGAAAAAATTTATCTTGAAAATAATACTGAAATGGCAGAAAGCCAGACCCTCCTCTGTCACCACCCCTCCAAAAAAAAAAAATCAGTAATGGTGTGGGATTAGAGATGAGAGTGCATTTTTAATTTTTTAAATAATGCCCTCTGTTTAATTAAAATACTGCATGAATTTTGATTGAGTGGTTTTTCTAATTAAAATTCATATTGGCAAGTATTTTTGGAAGATCTTATAATTGAACTTTCTTTTCTTATTGTGGAATGATAGTCCCAGGTAAAAATTTATATGAAACACAATGGAAAACTGCTAAGCAATTGATATATATAGGGAAGAAGATAGATCAGGTAAATTTAAGAGTACAAAGGACTCGCTATCATTAGATTATTTCAGTTGGCAATGAAATAGTCGTACTCCTTAGGCCACAAGAAGTAGTCAGCCAATGCTGCCCTTAGAAGAAATGCAGTTTTGCCCCTGAATTCAACTGCTCATGCGTGCCCTTATTTATTCACTTTCTCACTTAATACATTTAAGAAATCTGTATGTAAAGGGCATTGTTTTAGAAATAAAGAAAAGCATAGATTTTTATCTACCTCAAATATCTTAAAAACTTTTGGGGCTTTGACTACATGCAATTTATGAACATATATGAAAATCTACCTAAACTTAAAAGAAAATATAGGAGTGATGTACACAAAATAAACTTCTGAAAGGAAAACAAGAGCTTATTGAAGCCAATTATATTTAAGACAAATGGCAAAGGACAGTGCATAGAAATCAGATATATGGAAAAGAACAGGAAAATGGTCCATCACCGGGTTTTGCCATCTGAGCACTATTGACATTGTGGACCAATTAATTCTTCTGTGTGTGGGTGTTCTCATATGTCTCCGGACATTGACATATGCCACCTGAGATTACGGTTGCCAAATTAGCAAAGAAAGATAAATACTATAGCAAATAAAAATACAGGACAATGATTACATTTGTATTTCAGACAAAAAAAACTTTTTCTTTTATTATAGGTTGTGTCCCATATTACTTGTTGTTTGTCTGGAATTCAAATTTCATTGGGGTGTCCAGTATTTTATCTGGCAACCCAAACTGGGTTAAATTGCCGGTGGTTGAAAACGTCTGAGTGGATAGCATAACCAAATTTCATATGTGGGAATTCATCAATTATGTTTGAGAGACAGTGAGTTGACTAGGCTTCAGCATAACTTTAAAAACATATGTATGTCGTATGTGCCTTGGAGTGCTCCAGGTAGAGGGTATGCAGTAGGCATAGACATGCAAAATTCCCTGTTTAATGGACCTTATACTATGAGGAGGTGAAGACAAATGCTAAATATATAGCTGAGTAAGTTAGATGCTCATCAGTCATTAGAGACTAGGTTTTGCTGCTGTGGTATCAAGTAACACAGAAAATCTGTAACTAAGAAGAGCTGCAACTGTGCTTCACGTGGCCTTCATGAGGTGAATCCCACATCAGCAGTACTCATCCAGTCCAAAGGTGCCCAGCCCTCACTGGACAACAGAGCCAGATAAAGGAGATCTTTATCATACTTTCCTTCTCTGCTTGCCTGATAACTTTTTTATTTGAGACCTGTCCCAAGGTATCCATAGTAGCCATTGGGATCCCAGAGCAGAAGCTTTCAGTAAAGATAAGGACATTTCTGATCTTGCCAATCTCAGCCCTACACCCACTGACCCATGGGTCAGGTCCTTTCACCCTGACCTCTGCCACCACACAACAAGATTTTTCTGAAGCCCATCAACATTTTTTCCCTTCCCCTATGGAGTACTCTTTACCTGCAACCCCAGGACCAAAGAAGATCTTGGTGTCCAAATGGGCATCCATGTTTCAATATCCTGAGCAGTTTTCTGTAGTGGAACCTACCTTTAGATACTTAATTCACATTAAAATCTGAGTCAAGCTAGAAAGTTCTTAAAGCCCTTGAAATGTTCCTGCCCACCAGCCACATCTCTGAGGAGTCTAAGCTTTACCTTACTTCCATTCCTTTCTGCTCAGGGCCTCACTGCCTCTCATCCTCCAGGGCTGAGCTGAGGAGATAGTGAATGTTTTTAAGGAACAGGCTCCCAGCTACTGACAGTGGGGGTTTCCTCTAAAATGAAACAGGTGATTCTGAAGGGGTAGTGAATGAACTCAGTCCTTCATTACACTAGCCAAATGACCATTTCCATGATATTATACAGAAATAAATCCTGCTTTGGTGGGTGATTGGACTAGAGGGTACCTGAGTCTTCTTCCAGTGCTTTGGATCCTGGAGTCCCTTATTTACATTATCTCCCACAAGTAATGCATACACATGAATGCATCCATTTACAAAATCTAAACTTCATTTTTACAAATAATGCATGTTCATGTGTACACATAGATATATATATGTATTCATTTTCTAATTCCAATAATTTGAGATTCAGATTTTACAATATTCTAGCAATTTTTATAATCTTAAACAATGACATCACTTATTAATAGTTATGGAGTGGATATAAATGCCTCACTAATATCAGTTTGCCAAAAATGTTTTGTGGAAGGTAAGTAGAATTTATTTGGGTAGACATAGAACATGACATCATTCTATTTTAAGAATCTTAAGTAAATTGTATCTAATTTATATCTATATTTGAGGCATCTAGAAATGTCAATGAAATATAATAGGCTTGTTAACACCTACTAAATTAATAGAACTTTGTTTTAACAAATGTACTTTATATATGAAAAAGAAAAATAAGACAAGTTAACAATAACAATAAAAACTAATCAAAATAATACTTTTCTATCAGCTCTTTTATGTATTACTATAAAATTAATAGTGTGTTGGTATTATAGGTTAGAAGACTGAGAATTATAATTAACTATCCTTATTTTTAAGAAATAATCATTAATAATTAGTCTCTCTAAAGAGGGAATCTAATGGACAGAGGTATCTAAAAGTCAACTGAACTGGTAGAATAATTCACTTTCCCCCGAACCCCAACTGCAAATTCATGTCCATCAGGCACCTCAGGATATGATCTTATTTGAAAAAGGTCTTTGATGATGTAATTAGCTAGGATGAGGTCATACTAAATTGGGGAGGGCTCTAAATCTAGTGACTGGTGTTCTTATAAGAAGGCTATCTAATGACACAGACACACAGGGGAATAAATGCCATATGGTGATGGAGGTAGACTATAATAATGAATCTACAATTCAAAGGAAGCTAAGGGCTGCTGGCAACACCAGAAGCTAGTAGAGAGACATGGAACAGATTCTCCCTCAAGCCTCAGGGAGGAATCAACCCTGCTGATAACCTAGATTTCAAACTTTTGGCCTCCTGAACTGTGAGAAAACAAATTTCTGTTATTTTGAGCCATCCAGTTTGTAGTACTTTGTTCAAGCAGCCCTAGGAAACTAACATACAAATTAAGAACATTGGGATTGGAATTTTGGAAAAGATACTTAGAATTTTGGAAAAAAAATTCTAGTTAGTAAGCAAACTGCACATGGAATCTGAGTTTTAAAATCTGGACAGAACCGGATAGGGTTGTTATGTTTTCTGGTAGTTAAAAAGCTGGTCATTGGGAAAGAATCAGTTCTCTCTCTCATGTCTGAGTTTGCCACTTTTTTTCTTTGTTATCATCATCATCATTATCACTATATTGATTATCATTATCACAGCTATTAATCATCTTTAATGACACTATAAACAAATAAACTATTTAGATGCTTCATTTGGCTTGGCATAATTTTAAATGTATGACCCTTGTCATAAAGGACATAAAGAACAACCAAATATTGAACAAGTACATAAATAATTAAAGGTGCACTTCCCTCCCTTAAGCCCATTTGTAGCAAACATCATTAAAAGAAATGTTCTTTTTAACCAAGTTACTTTGTCCATGGGCAGATGGCCAACACTGAGGGAATTCCAACAATGTGACCGAATCGAACTCTCCACAATGAATCAGATTATACTGTGGAATGATTCCTATGGTCTCTAACCCAGCAACAGCCATTTCAAAAACCAAATATAAATTTTGCATTATCATGGTCAGTGAAGGGGATCCAAGCTCAGAAAAGTTTAGACAAAAGAAGTTTAAGCAAATAATTAACTTTTTCTTAATTCTCCATTAATTTATGTACCTCCAAATCTCAAATATTTCCATCACATCCCCCAAAGGCCTCTTACTACCTTAAACTACTCATTCCAACTAAATGTTCGGGATCTTGCCAGAAGGGAGAGAGGGAGAGAGCAGTAAAGGGAGAAGCGAGAAATAGGAAAATATGGGAGGGCAGTGAGAGAGAACCTGGCAGGAGGAGAATCGTGTCTCCCGCTCACTGCATAGGGGTGACAGTTCACTTTCCTTTTCCTCTGCTGAGTTTAGAGCTTTTCTTCCCCCTTTCTTTCTAATGAATTAGAGAAACTGGGCATCAGTTCAAATTTGACTCTAATTCTGCTGACTGGAAATTTGATATCAAATAGAAGATTCCTTATAGGATAAGCCTATAACAACAAAACAGTGTGTAAGTACTGCCTTTCACCATAATAGAATTTTACCTCTCAAAGATTCCTCAACATATAAATGAGTTATAGAATAAAAATTCAAGTATTTGAAATCCAGAGAGAAGTTTTGTTTAAAAAATCGTAAGTGATGATTACACATTTGAACTAGACAGTGGGTGCTTATTTTACTCATTAAATAAACTGCATTACCATTAAATATAATGTAATTGCCACAAATTATTTCTAATGTGAAACACATTCAGTAGTCTAATGTAAGATAATTAATGCCACTAGTGTAAGAAGAAATAGGTATAAATTTATTTTTTTCAAGAAAATAAATGAGAAAAGTTCATAATGCATAAAAGACCATTTAGAGAGTAATTTTATTGTCTCGAGTTTTGCACAAAACAGTCTTACACAAATTTTGTATTTTACTAGGGTGTTTGACTTTTTTTTGTGAGTTTTCTTTTCCTCCCTCCTTGGATGTCTGTTACTCATACTTTTTGGTGTGAAACCCAGAGTCTACCTAATAAGTAGGTACTTCTAGGAGAAGGGGGTGGTGTTCTAAACTTCCTGTAAGCTCTGCTGGAGCAAAGATGATTAGAAATGAGGTCTAATCACAATTCCATCTCATATGATGTAGGGCTAATAGGTACAGTCTTTTCTGGTTTTGTGAGGAGAGAAGTCTTTCACAGGAACTTTGAAATATTTAATCCTATTTCTTACAAACATGTAGAGTTCATTTTTTTCCAAAATAGATAAACAAGGACCTTGATGTAACTATGAAATAATTGTCAGAAGTTATGATTTCTTATTTCCATGTTTATTGAAAAAGAAGGGGACACATTAAATATAAGCAAGAGGAAGATTTAGGCCTAAAAAAGATAACTTGATCAAGAGTTTCTATTTAGAAACCTTTCTCTTAGCCCTTACCTAGGAAGACACAGTCTCCATCATCATCATCATGCATAATTATATACCTTACAGTTGACAAGGACCTTCACGTCTATTATTTCATTTTATCAGTATAGCACCACCTTAAAGTAGACATTGTAATCCATACTTGTAAAAAAAACTGTCTTAAGGTATGGTATAAAAGTAAATAACTCACCACCTGGATTTAGGAATTCTCCATCCAAGTTCTGTGTTGTATAAAAAAAGTTAAAAAGTACAAACATGAACCATCTTTTCTATTGCAAACACAGAGAGGGCAACTAAGCATTGAACATTAAAGAAATGGCCTGTCATTGCAGTGAGATATCAAACAAAAACCCTTTCGTGATTTTTTCTCTTTCCCCTATCCAAAAAGAAAAAAACAAAACAAAACTCTCAACCACTGATCTTGTAATTACTTAGAGATTTAAAAGCAGTGCCATTAATGTGAATCCTTGCATTTACATAAAGCTTCTAGGACAAACCTTCCTCATATCTTATTTCCTCTATTTTTATTCCCTAGTAATACTCATATGCATACTTCCTTTTCCAATTAGATAAGCTCTGACTCTAGAGTCTATTTTATTACTTGTATCTTTGTATCAATTCTTAGCCAGGTACAAATTTTTTGAGGACAGCATAGGGACTTTCTCTGAGGGGTTGTCCCTCTTTGTTGTAGTTACCTAGACAGGGCCACTGTTCCTAGCTTGCAGATGGCTACCTTTTTGCTGTCTCCTCCCATTGCAGGTATACACAGAGAGCTCTGGTCTCACTTCCTCCTGTTATAAGGGCACCAATACCATCATAGGGGCCCCACCCTCATGCCTCATCTAAACCTAATTACCTCCCTAGATCCCATTACCAAATACCATCACCTTGGGAATTAGGACTTCAATATAAGAATTTGGTAGTGGGGGTGGGGGCACTAACATTCAGTATGTAACACTCATTTACCTAAGTTACCATGTTTTGTGCAATACAACATATAATTTTTTTCTGCACATAATTTTGGTAATGGCTCCTTGGACAATGATTAGGGAGATCTAAGGGTGGATCTCTGTCTGGTGAGTATGAAGGTAGAAAAATTACTGGCAATGAAGAAAGAGAACTTCTATTTACTGAGCTCTTCCAGGAGGCAAAAATATGATAGACACGTCACATTCTTTATCTTGTTCAATCCCTATAGCATTTCTGTAAAGTATACTCTTACCTCAGTTGTATATATGAAGGTTTCAGTGTTCATAAAGTTTGAGTAATTCTTCCAAGTTACTTACCTTTTAAGAAGCAGAGACCAAATGAGAAACAGATATTTTTAAATTAAAATACCTGCTTTTACCTATTGTAGTATAGACTATAAAGTGGGCTTCTCTCCAGGAGCTTCTGACTTCCGTGAGTATAGTTTATTGTGTTCAGGTCATATCAGTCTCTTTAAATCAGCCATGTCTTAAAATGGGTCACTTCTTAGAATAGGCCAGAAATGGAACTGATGAGTTATCAGAGAAAGCTTTTAGAAAAGGCTGACTCTGAAATGAGATTTAAGGTAAAAGTGATTCTAAGGAGCAAATAATGGAGGGGCTTTTAATCCAGGTGGAGGTCATGTTGTGTGTAAAGGCATAGAACTTTGCAGTGTGTATTGTAACAAAACAAAACAAAACAAGCAAATTCTCATACTAGGGGTGGTGGTGGTGAAAAGAGAAAAATTTCAGAAAATTATCAAGGTCCTGTGAATATACTTCTGTTGTAAAAGGGGAATGCACACCTGGGGGGATAAAATGAGAACAGAAAAAGAGATGGAACAAACCTGAAGACACTGCCATCCTATTCACGCCAAGTTAGTACCATAGTAGTAGTATCACATAGAGGGTATTTAATATTATTTTAAATAAAATAAGACAAATTATTAACATTTAAAGTGATTTACTACTAAGTGTTAATAGTTTGTTAGATTTTTTTTCAGAATTTTATAAATGTAAATACATAGTACACATTTAACAACCACACAGAAATAGATTTTGCTTTGTAATTTTAATACATTCAGAAAATGCAGTTTAAGTTGCACAAAGGTATAGAAAGTAATTTGTTAACAGTTTACCATCTAGCATAGCCAGAGTCCCTTTGGTCATTTTACTTTAGACTTCTCTTTTTAATGACAGATAAATTCATTGTTAGTCTGTTCCCTTCTTCATGCCATTCTCCTCGGCCCATACAAGCAGGTCTCAAACAGTTATACTTGGGCTTTTCCAGTCTTCATTCATCTTTTTTTTTTTTAATTTCATAATCTTACTACAGATAGGTACTAATGAAAGTATACAATACTGCTTAAAACATATTGATGATAAACACAGGGAGGTTACTTCCTCTCCCTTTCAGCTATTGTTCTGTCTACTAAAAGCTGTCCTTTGACTAATTTAAGAAGAAGATAAATGACAGACAGAAAGTTTTCTGGTAGCAAAGAGACCTACTCTAATGAATGAGTAAGAACAAAATAATTCAACAAAGACATATGGAAAGAAAATGTCTTATACTTACAATGACCAGGTCAAAAATATGCAGATGGCCTATCAACCGTGTGTAAAGACCAAATTATGAGAGTGAATCTGAGGGATAATGAATAGAATGAGGCCACAGTGAGGTAATTCTTTTTGAAGTCTAATCAGGGAGTTATTCAAATGTATTAACAGACACTTCACAAACACCCAAATCACATTCTTTTGAAAGTAGAAAAAGTGCATTATTTAGTGAAGTGCCTGGTAGCCAGGCCAGGGGCATATGCTAAAATTAATAAGAAGCCATAAAATTGAGAAATATTTTTATAACCTGGCTATGACCTACTTAAATATATATCTCCTTGTTGAAAACAAGGCATTTAATTTATTCATTGTTCTTTCAAGAGTTCTGTATAGTTGTTTAAATCCCACAGTAAATCTAGTCCAAGGAAATTAAGAGGGTACATAAAATTCCCGATGGTCTAGATATCTGAGCCACAACAACTCAGAGAAGCAATTCAACAAACTTTGTGTGATACACATTCATTCTGACATATTGAAACATTATTTTCTATTAATTAAGAAATTTTAAATTAATATACATCATTGTAGCTTATGGTATGTCATAGGTTAATTCGTATAGAATTAATTTACTTCATAAATATCTATTGAGTCTCCCTAAGTGCTGAGCACCATTCAAGGTGTTGGTGATACCATATAAAATAATGAGAACACAGGAGTGATAGTAAATGTATTTCTATCCTTGTGGAAGTCTAGTAATGCATAACATGTTTGCAAACTCAAATATATTCATGCTTCTTTAAGGTTAATGGATTTATTCAAATTCCACCTACCCCAAATGCAATGTTGAATGGAAAGACAGTGTATCCACCATGTGTCCAGTTCTAAGATGGGATGTAAATGCAGGGATAAATAAGTTATTGTAATTCAGAAATCATTAAATATAAATTTTATGGTAACCTTTCCCAATATGTTTTTATCCAAAATACTATTTTTGTTGAATGATCCTCTAAAGAATTTTCTTAAGAAAATAATGCTCATAATCTCACCCTCTAAGAAAGTTATAATGCACAATAGCAGATCACGTCCTTAAAGCAATCATGCAGAAGAGATGTATTTTTTTTTTCTTTTCACTAGTATTTCCTAAATCCTTATAATGGAAAACTTTATCCATGTATTAGCCATTAATTTTCCAGGAAACCACTACCAACAGAACATTTTGAGAACTGTTTCTCCAAATACAACGAAACTTTTGGATCATTATAGTTTTAGTGGCAAATATTTTCATAGACATTGCTAATGTCCACCATATCCATTTTACTGTGGGGAGAAAAGAAAAAAACTTCTTGAATTTTTGCCTAGAAGCTTGAATACTCAGTCAGCGAGCACATTTCTGCAGGTTCCATGCAGCATGTTATGGCCACATGACCAAATTTGGGCCTCATGACTGAAGTTGGGCTGATGGCATTTATAGAAAAGAATGTGTAAACTTTTAGGTTTTTTGTTTAAAGGCTGTCATTTATCTTAGACTTTATCCTTTGCTTCTGCTGTTAGAAATGTGGTAGCAAGAGTAGCCATCTTAGGTCCAGAGAGGATGCTAGAATTATCTAACTAGACTGAGCCCATTTATAAACTTGTGGAAGAGCTTGCTTTTGATGAACAATTATGGAAAAGAGAAGTGAACATCATTGTTTTGTGAGCCATTATATTTCTGTGTATCCTTGTTATAGAGATTTTGTGTTTGACCTAAATATTATAGTAATAATGTTTGAATTTTAAGTTTCAGAGCTTTTTCATTTTAACACTAAGCCTATTCTTTCACTTCCATGTGAGGTAGCTAGTTTGAAGAGTTGGCTACAGCTGTCTCCCTCCTGATAATTACACTCATTTGCAATGTGACTTTGTAGTTACCCCCACTAATGTTGAATGCAGCTATATTTTGTTTACTGACTCTGATACTACCACATTTTTATATATAAAATGTCTATGAGGATCAGGAAGATGTTATCTTTTTCCTCCATGCAATCATATAACTTTAAAAGAATTGGTGAAATTAGGATTTAAATAATACTGAACCTTTTTGTCATGTGACTTTTCATGTTCAATTGTCCTAAAGTGACCTTTGGTCTAGCCTTCCTTTTAGATACAAATCGACTTCAAATATTTAAAATTCTAATGAAACAATCTACAATCAATAGACGAGTAATCACTAAGACTAGCAATGTAGGATCATCATAGATCTAATTTGTTACTAATGTGGTGCACAGTCCCTAATCCTTTTGGAGGTATTCTAAAAGAGGGGCAATAAACATTATTAAACAAACAACTCTTCAAAATGTTCAAAGGTAGCACTCTTTGCAATAACTTTCCATCACAACTCCTCTTGTTATATTTCCTATTATTCCTAGTATTTCAGGGAAAAGGATAACTAATTCCTCCACATATAAAGTTCAAAGCTTTTCTATTACACTGACTTAGGTCCCATTCAGTAGGGAGTGAGTTACTCTGCAAAATAGTATATACTTGTTTTGAGGATCATATGAAATAATTACATGAAGCATTTACTGAATGTTAAGCTAAATATTAGCTAATACTATCATCATCATCGTTAACCATCACCACCATAACCTGTAACTGACTCTTAAGGTCATGATCCTCACTTTTAGCCCAGCCTGAGATTCGGGTCACATGTTTTTAAGTCCTTCCATCTCTTTGCTCTCTTCCAATGTAATCTTACAACTTTTTTCAACTCAGGACAAACCTGTCTTTTCCATGAACACAGTGCCAATGAGTGTTTTTTCCTTATTTTCTCCTTTTGTAGAACCAATTTAGCATGTATTACTACTACCACTTCTTTTTGTTCTTCTTTGCTTTATTAATATGTATGCTTTTAGCCATGTCATAAAAATTTGTGGTTATGTTTGTTGGGATAACATACAGAAAAAAATGAATGAAATATTTTAATCTTGAGTGTACAACTTGAATAATGCTCACCTAGTATAGACTAATAAAACCATCATTCCTATCAAGATATAAATCATTTCCAGCCACCCATAAGGTTTGCTTTATATCTTCCTAGTCTATATCAGTCCCACTTCCCCTCCCACAGGAACATTCACTTTGCTGATGTGTAAACAAAGATTAGTTTTGCCTGTTTTTGAACTGATGGATGAGATATTATCATTCTAGTACTTTTTTGTTTATTTTGAAAAAATTATAGATTCACAAGAAGTTGCAGAGAAATGTACAGGGAGTTCCTGTGCACCACTTACCTAGGCTTCTCCAGTTGTAACATACTGTATAACTATAGTATAGTATCATAACCAGGAAATTAGTATTTGTACAATCTATAGATGTCACCAATTGGTTATACATGTTCTCAGTTGTGTGTGCATATGGCTGTCTGTAATAAAATTACTTGTATAGACTTGAGTAACTAAAGCCAAAGACATGGAATTTTGCCATTACCAACAAGGCTCTCTGTTGCTATACCTTGGTAGCCACACTCATTAACCTTTAATTCCTAAACCCTGGCAAATAACAATCCATTCATCATCTTTATAAAAATGTTATTTTCATAATATTGTATAAGTGGAATTATACAGTATACATCTTTTTGAGGTTGGCTTTTTCTTTCTTTGTGCAGTGTAATTCCCTTGATATTCATGCAAGTTGTATGTGTATCCTTTTTTTTCTTTTTTAATGTTGAGCAATATTCCATCATATGGCTGTACTGCAGTTCATTTAACTGTTCACCCACCAGAAAACATTTGAGGAGCTTTCCATTTGGGGCTGTTACAATAAAGCTTTTATGAGCATCCCTGTATGAATATGTGTGAACATAAGCATTCACTTCTCTGAGATAAATGCCCAAAGTTTCAATTACTGGGTTATATGGCAAGTTTATTTTTAGATATTTTAAGAAATGACAAAATTCTTTTCCAGTGTACTTATAAGATTTTACATTTCTATCAGCAATCCTTGTCATCATTGAAGTTATCACTATACATTTTTTTTTCTATTTTAGCCAGTCTGATATGTGTGGTTTATAGTGGATTAAGGTTTTAAACAGCATTCTTCATAATGACTAATGGTTTTGAACATCTTTTCCAAGTGCTTATTTGTCATCTATGTACTCTCTCCAGTGGAAGGTATGTTCATATACTTTTCTCATGTTTCAATTGTATTAAATTAAATTAAATTAATTATTTTTATTGAATTTTCAGTTTAGGGAGTACTTTAAATTCCAGGTACAAGTCAAGATGAGCCTGTAGATACAAAGAGATAGATACATAGATCAATGGAACAGAATAGAGAACTCATAAGTAGACTCACAAAAAGATGCCCAATTGACAAATTTGCAAAAGTAATTTAATGGAGAAGGGATGGACTTTTCAACAGACTGTACTATCGATAAGAAGAAAAAAACCTTGATCTAGGCAAAAATGTCATGAACATAAGCATAAGTGATTTTTTCTGGACATGTCTTCCCAGGCAAGGCAAACAAAAGCAAAATTAAACAAGTGGGACTGCATCAAACTAAAAAACTTCTGTACAGCAAAGGAAACTATCAACAAAACAAAAAGCAACTTACTGTATGGAAGATACATCCAATAAGAGGTTGACATCCAAAATATATAAAGAATATATGTGCCTCAACAACAACAAAAACAAATAACCCTATTAAAAAATGGGCAGAGTACCTAAACAGACATTTTTCCAAAGTACAGATAACCAACAGGCACATGAAAAAGATGCTCTACACTGATAATCATCATGGAAATGCAAATCAAAACCACAATGAGATATCACTTCACACCAGTCAAAATGGTCACTATCCAAAAGATAAGAATTGACAAGAATATGGAGAAAAGGGAACCCTCCTACACTGCTGGTAATTTAGTGCAGCCACTATGGGAAGCATATGGATGTTCTTCAGAAAAGTAAAAATAGAAATACCAAATGACCCAGTAATTCCATTTCTAAGAATTTACATGAAGAAAACAAAATCTCTGATTTGAAAAGATGTATGCACCTCTATATTTATTGCTACATTATTTACAATAGCCAAGATTTGGAAGCAACCTAATTGTCCATCAATAGATGAATGGCTAAAAAACGGGTACATATCTTTGTAACTATACAATGAAATATTATCTAGCTATAAAAAGAAAGAAATCCTGCCATTTGCAATAAAATATTATGCTAAGTGAAATAAGTGAGGAAGAGAAAGACAAATACCATATGATTTCACTTATTTATGGAATACAAAACAAAACAAAACAAAATTAACAAAATAACAGTAGACTTATGTAGACTGAGATGTTGATGCCGGGGGTTCTTGTTGGTGGAGTCAAAGAATGAACTTAGCAAACACTCAAGATAGGAGAGCCAGGGACAGGCTTTTATTTAGAGATACAGAGAGAGGACAGAGCTCCTGGCTCATGCCAGGAGGGTACAAGAGAGCCCGTAGTTGTGCATTGTCTAGGGGTTTTATAGGCAGTTGAGGATTTTTAGGAATGTGGCAAAAGGCTTAGGAGTGTGGACTTGTTAAGTGGTCCCTGAATATTTAGAATGAACTTAAAACAAGGAACTTCCTGCTGTGATTTCTCCCCAAGATACCTGCATCTTGGTCTGGGAGCATATCAAACAAGACCACCTGCCCAGCTCCGAAGGTAGACTGAGTTATTGTCTGTTTGCTAAAGAGTAAGTTAAGAATCTTACTTCTTAAGTTCCTGGGTATTAAAATGCAATCTTATTTTTAAGATGGAATCCTTCCTGCCTTTTACTATGTTGTTTATGTCTGGGCTTGCTTGCCATTATTAATTGCCCAGATTGTAAATCACCTCATCAGGTCTGAAGGAGGAAAGATAGCACATAGGCCTGGGTCTTTTAGCATGCTAAAGTGAATCTTACACATGATTACTAATGATTAATAAAATAAAAACATGGGCTACTTTCCTTTATCTGGGGAACATTAACTGATCTCACTGAAGAATGACTCTAGAGCTTAATGTTTAATACAGTTTTGGTAGGGGGGTTCCTTGCATGTTGTTGCACTAATCTGACTGTAAATATCCTGCCTTAATTTTTCTGGAGGCCCTCACCCTACTCTGACTACACCCCACGGTCCCTGTCTTAGTGGGAATGGTGGTTATCATGTGAGAAGGGTTGGGGTGGGTGGGTGGAATAGGTGAATGGGATAAAGAAGTACAATATCTCAATCATAATATAAATTAGTCAATGGGGACAAAAGTACACTATACAGAATATAGTTAATAGCACTAGAACATCTTTCTGTGTTAACAGGTAGTAACTGCACTAGTTGGGGTGAGGATTTAATAATGTATGTAACTGTCAAATCACTGTATTGTATACTTGAAACCAATATAATATTGTACATTAACTATACTTCAAGAAAAACAATATATCAAAAAAAGAGGGAAAGAAAGAACCTTGACCTAAATCTTACACTTTATACAAAAACTAATTCATAAGTTAAATGTAACTCTAAATCTAATGTTTAGAAAAGAAAAATATGAGAAGATCTTCAGGACTTAGAGTAGACAAAAATTTATTAGACTTGTTAATAAAAGGATGATTCATGAAAGTAAAAGTTCATAAATCGGAGCTCATGAAAATTACAACCTTCCCTGTGTGAAAAACTTTGTGAAGAGGGTGAACAGACACTGAGAGACTAGGAGGAAACATTTGCAAGTGATTCTAACATTTTTAAGGACAGGAATTATAATTGTGACTCTTCATCATACTTTATCTACAAAAAAGTACATTGCCTAAATAGTACACAGTGAGAGTGAGAATACTTGAGATAAAACTTGGAAGTTGACTGACAGAGATATTTTCATTCTACTTTGGTATCAAGGATGGCAAATCATTCCACAATGCATAAAGAAAAGTCTGATTTGGTATTACATAATTCATGAGAGAAAAATGCAACACTGTTTGAGAGCTCCAGTTTTCTTGGGGCCCTGTTGTTTAGTACAATGTGTCTGTAAAAATGATGAGCATTGTTTACCACGCATGGGTTAACGCTAATGTTCTTGTTGACAAGTGTAATTGATTGCAGTGCAACTATTCTTGACATGGCTGGGTCTGCTTACTTTGCAGAATTTCATTGTCCTACCATAGTGTTGCTTCAAGATAATAGGACAAAAAAGTACCGATCTCCCTGAGAAGTCCTTTTAGGTATATCCTGGCTATAAAATGTCAATACAGCTGACAAAGTGGCCAGCAAACTGCAAGTACTAGATATCACATGGTGATTATAAAAATTTACAGCTGTCTGCTACAATGAGAATGTCTCCCATGGGTGTGAAAGTGAAATGTGAGGATTAGCTGATAAAGCATTCTGTTCTTGCTTTTTCTTTCATGACCCAAGATCACAGAGATGTGAAATGTCATCCACAAAGTTCAACAAAATGTTCCTCAAGACTTAGAACATAATACTGCATTTTTTGAAAACGTTTTTCTTGTATGAGACAGAATTTCTAAACTACTTTGGAAGACAGGGTGAAGTTGTTTATTGGCAAGATAAACAGAAAGCATTAAAATGCACCTTAATTAGTATCCTACATTTTAAGCAATGAATTGTATTCCATAATAATCGCTAATTGTGGCATGGCTATTGCTGTCATGTTAAGGATGCTGCTAATTTAAAGATAAGAGGATTATCAATCATTCAGTCATATCTAGAGAGGCCTAGGGCTTTTAAGAAAAGTAGGACTATGACTAAATTTTTTGATTCAGTACTTATACTTCTCTAAGAGATAATTTTCCTATGAACCAATGTATTTCATACAATTGTTTGGGAATATGGTATTATTAAGGAACCTGGATGAATTCAATACTTTGTTATTAGAGTCTTGCCTGAATATGGATGGAGACAATTTTAATCTAGGGGAGTGGCTAATTCATCATGGTATGTTGATCAACAGAAAATACAGAAACTTCCTTGAAGTGAAGCAGACACAGATAAAGAATGAATTAGAGACACATAAAGCATGTTTTCTATAAATCACAAATTATCTCTCAAACCATCCTATTGCCACTTTTATGAGATCAGTCTACTTAGTACACATTCTTTAACCCAATTACCACCTCTCACACTCAGTGCTTTATAATCTTTTATGGACAGGTGCTGTCTGGATCACTCCTCTGTCTTATTTCACAACATCTACATTATCAGGTTCAGTTGTCCAGTGCATGGTCTGATCACCATATTTATATATGGACAGATTTGTCTATCAAATACTGCCATTTCCAACTTAACGGTGACATCCAAAGGCATTGGTTCTTTCGCCTAAATTTATCATTGCAGGAGTATTTGCTACCCTATCCCATCAGTTACCCAAATAAATTAGATGTGCCATGCATTATACCCACTCTTGTTGCAGCTTCTCTTCAACAGAATTTTTCTGCTAGTGTGTATGATTTTATTTCCAGCATATTAAACTTGGAATCAGTATAAAACAACAGAAAAGCCACCTTTTAACAATATTCTAGTAAAATATGCAGTGTACTGGGATATACATAATTATTCTTAATGAAAGAGAATCTAATAAAAGTAAATATTTTTCTCTAAAAAAGTTGAGTGGGAAAATATCAATTGGGTGAGTTAATTAGTAGTGGGTATTTATGCTAAGATACACACACATGGGAGCCTTGAATCTCATATGAAGCCATAAGTGAAGGTTAGCTAAAGCAATGAGGAAGTAGAATACACAAATAATCAGAAGCAATAAGAGTGAATCATTGTACAACCCGAGGAGAGAATTGTAAGAGGGATGCCAGCAGGCAAGGTCCGACAATGCTAATTCCTGTACAGGAAGCAAAGTCCATAGGAATTCAGCATCGTGAAGGTAGCTGTACAGAACAGGATTTAGGATAGTCAGAGGAATCTTCCTTGACTCAAATGCCCGTAATATCCATCCAGTTGATAAAGATACCATCTAATTGGTGAGAATTTTAGTTTTGTTATGTTCTTAGAGAAGTTGTATTTTCTGTTCCCATAGAATTGCTCAAGTCCTTCTTGATCCTTCCAAGATGATTCTAGAGATTCTGGCTAGATCCCTACTGCCCAGCAGATGCACAGAAGAGACAGTGACCCTAGTGAATGCCTGAGCACTCACTTGGACACCGGTCCATTCCCAAGGTCGCTGTATCACCAGCAATCACAAAGTTAGGCTATTCTAAGTTTATTCCTAAAATAAGGCTTTTCCTTTTTGACCCTTGGTTCAAAAACCTTAGGATGACTCCAAAATGTACAGAGCACAATACCTCTCATTAGCATCATATCAGCATCAGTTATCTACCTAGAAAAACAAAATTCTCTGTAAAAGAATGAAAAAGGCTAATGGGCATACACAATTGAAAGAAAATAACAATGAGAGAAACAGATATTTGATATTTAACTAAATTCTCCTTTATTTGTATGTATTGATCTCTTTATTTTAAACACTGGCAACAAAGGTTTTCTTTATTATACTTTTTAAAAGTCATTGGATAAACAAAATATTGATATCTCAGTATTACACCATCCCAAATTTCTAAAAATTAATTTGAAAAGACAGAAAAGTACAACAAAATTAATGACAGAATCATTATAGGTTCTTAAGACATAATCTGTAAATCCATATATTTTCAAAATATTTTCTACAAGCTCCCATGCTCAAAATGCAAGGTTCCGGTTGAATTATGACAAGTTGCAATTGTATATGTTATTGCTCTTACATTAAGATGGTGCCCCCTTTTAAAATTACTTTTTAAATTAACATTTGGCCATATCCTATCCATTTTTACAAGTTTTATTCTAACATAAAACAAATAATTCAGCAAGTGATAGCTATAAAATGTTTTAAAGTAAATAACTCTTAGATTAATTAAAGGTAAGCAACAATGCTTTGAATTTTATCTCATTGCAATTTGTGAGACAGGAGTAAACTCCCCCCCTCCTCTTTTTCTTTCCTTCTTAGAAACCATAGTTTCAAATTAATGTACATTTATTCCTTAAGGCCTAGATATGTTATGGTAGAAGAGCTAAATTGGACAACCTGTTTCTGTCAATTATTTCATTTGGCTTTAGCTCAGGAAGAAAAAGAGAGAATCTCCATTAAAAAAATAATGGCTGGTTTAGATAATCTTCACAGGTGTAAGGATCATGGTGAGATGATGCTATGCTGGGTGCAGAAATCAGCTGTAACAGTAAAGGCCACATGTTCCTTTATGATAAGAAAAGGATAAAAAGAACTTAAGGGTATGAAAATGGTTCTCCATATTACTACAAAATTACAACTTGGGGATTATCTTCTTGGGATCTTCAAATTTTCTTAATGCATCCAGCTGTAGAGGTATGATTGCCATCGGATACTTCAAGTATCTTCTTTTGCCATTTTCATCCTCTTGGCTCTACCAGACCCTTCTGGAGACTAGAACAGAATATAGGCTCTAGGACACAAGCTGTGCTTCCTGTATTAATTTGCTTATACTTGGAATGCCTTTGTCTGGATCTATATAAATATGTCAACACTCAGGGATGAATTCCAATAAAATTTTGGACAGCTGTGTGAGCAAAGCTTAATCCTTTATTACCACCCTGTCTCCCCCACACATCTTTTCAAATGAAATAATCAATAACTAAAAAACCCCATAACGTACTTGAGACACAAATATTGCTATCTGCCTACCTGACACAGTGGGAAATTTATCTTAGATAAAATGCAGCTGGAATTCGGTAGAAGGGGACATTAAAGCTGACTTCTTCTTATTTCCTTCAACTAAAAGATGAGTGTGTCTCAGGAATAAATAGAAGACATATTTGCAATACACTACTAACTTCTAACTTTCAAAACCCAATATAGTAGAGGACTTGTTCCAGAAAAAACCCATGCCACAAGCAGTATCTAACTGAAGAGACAGCCTCAGTAATAGTACAAAATTGTCTTGGAATAGAGTATCTTAAGCTTTAAGTGGAGAAAACCCTCAATACCCTTCATCTGAACCATAGTGTCTAGCATAATAAATCTATTGAAAACTGTATGCCAAAATAATTTGAATCCTATATTGTGGAATATTTTTCAACATTGTAACAGGAGAATATGAAGTAAATTAACTATCATTGTTTTAAAAGAAAATAGTCTGGTTAAGACAAATTCCAAAACATGGAATGAAAAGTAGGATTTTTGTTTTAAACACTGAAATAAATAAGTTCCCCAGACCGAAACATAAAATTTGATAGGGAATATCTCTAAAAATCTCATGGTAAATTAGAAAGCACTACAACCATCCACCATCTGGTGACTGCTTATAAGATGAATTGTACAGGGATCTAGGTATTTCTACTGGGGTTTAATGCGTTATAGGGAACAAGAATGCACAAAATATTCTCTACAAGTATTATAATCAGGTAGTGTTCCAACTGTAAACAATAAAGAGTACTGGCAAATGGACAAAATAGTACTATACTATTCAACTCTTCCTTGAATTTTGTAGTAGGTATGGTTGCTACATCATTCCTGTTTCAGGCCTAATACCTCTATAGAAATTTGTGTGTATGTGAGAGATTTGAGTAGGTGCGGTATTTAGGGGAATGTTTAAGGACTATGAGATTCCACTTTGAAAAATCCTGATTAAGTGAAAATAATGCTCTAATATAAATTGTTTTGGCAAAATGATAAAGATGGGTTTTCAATGCTGAAAAATTCCTGTATGTTAGCACAGTGATCATTTAAACTAACATTAATTTATTGAAATTTACATTTTGTTCATTCTTTTTCTGTACTAGAAACAATTCTCTATTTTCTCTAAATTGTTAGCAAGATAGCTGTAAGATTGATTGCTTCTTTGAATAACTTCAGCCTATTTAATTTTATGTTTTTCAAGTAATGTTATAATCAGACTATGTTTACCCAAAGGATATCTGGGAAAATTAACACTGCTCCCTTTCACCACCACTGAGAATTTATCAGTGATTATGGTGTGAAAAATAAAGAATACATGAACTTTCTAACAAATGTTTCAATATGTGACAATTGGCATAAGATATATTAAGGTTTCTCTCCAATTTTATCAGTCAGCTCATGCCAACTTCAATATTCTTTATTAATTTTCCTGAGCAATCAAAAATAACCTAAGAATGTGGTAATGCATAAAGTAAGAATCATCCCATTTTAAAATTCTTTTCTTCATTTATATATTAACTCTTTCTCTAAGTATAGCTAAGTTTTATAGGAAAATGAAGAAACATATATAGATCACAAGAAGAAAATGCCTATTAAAAACGATATAGGGAAATCAAGATTTATGTATAGAAATAACAAATCTACTGTTATGAACTAATTGAAATGTGAAAATATTAAATACCCATACATATGCACATGTTTATTTTATTGGTTACCTCATGATCATTTATTAATTGACTTAATATATAGCATATGGAGCTCTCTTTTCATGAAGAGAATGAGTTGAATTAGCATAGATTACAATGGAACGTATGAGTACCATTGAAGCAAATTATTGCTTTGGGACCAAGAGAGTGAAATGCTAGAACTACTTGTCTAATAATGGAAGATATTTACTGAGTTTCATTACTTTAAATATTTCATGGTTAAGTTGAAAGTATTTAGTTGAGTATTTTCTCTGTGCTATTTTATAAGCCATTGTTGCTTCCTAGGGCCATGTTCAAGGATGTTGATAATGATATCACATATATTTAATTATAACTAGCATGTCAACTATTTTATACTTAAACAAGGGAAAAGGGTATTTCAATTTTGCTAAGAGCTTATTTGCCTTCTCCACTATGTTGACGTCTGCACTGATGGTGCAAAAACAATGGTGAAAAAAACTGCTGGTGACTTAGTACTAATCAAGGTAGTAGCCCCCAAATGTAGTAGCTGTCATCATGTTTTTTACTGTCGGGAAAGTTTTGTTTAAAAAAGTAAGCAATTTCATTTAAGATTGTCCTGCTTGAACTGAAAAATTAATGATTATACTTACCTTCAACCTTAGAGTCACTTTTTTTCAATATTCCATGTAACAAATGAGCAAGTCCACCTAAAGGAGTTCTGAGGCATAGGTAAGGATGGTGGCTGTCAGGAAAGTGCCTGTGTGATTATAAGATTTGTCAGCTGAATTAGCCATTTTTCAATGGAATACCATTCATTTTTATTTGAGAAAACAAGTAGCAGACAAACTTTTATTATTTAGACATGGGCATTAAACTGATTTGTTTTTGGAAAAATATGAAAGAAATTTGTCTATTTTGAAAAACAAATTGCAATATTTATTGCCAACATTAAAATTCAAGCTTTAAAGAGAAAATTAAATTTTGCAGAAACAAGTCACTGTGAGATTGACAGTTTGTGGGAAGGTACAGCCATACAGCTGATTTAGATGGTGGTAGTGATGGTGGGGTGGGGTGATTAAACAGTTGCTCTTCACAGTCTTTTATATTACTTTGATTCTTTGTTAGAATTTTAAAGATTTAATATAAGATTTATAAGTATGTTAGTAATTAAGATGAAGAATAACAAAATATTTCTATGCAGTCTGGAATGCTTTTTAGATAAAGAGTACTTGATGTTTCTGTAGGCAAATAAATTTGATTACTCCTAGAACCATTTTTATTTTTCAGAGCAACAAATCAAACAATATAAGCGACCTTAAAAGTTCAATCCAGTCTTGTCCTAACAATTTATTCTAAATGAAATATTTTTATTAAGTAATTTGTTAAATTGTGTGTTTATAATAAAGTTGGTTTTATGGAAATTGATTTGTATTAGCTGATCTTAAAATTTACCAAATATCCCTCAGCATCTTAACCAGTTATACTGAAAAGCTATTTTATTTTTTAGATTAAGCTAAACAGAACAGCCTTTCAGAGTATTTTAATGATATCCAAAGATTTTGTTATCAAACTATAAAGACTTTATATAGTAAATATAAACTTAGGTTTTCAAGAAATATATCCAAGTATTTTTCTTTGTGTAGGAAATGTGCTTATTACCTAAAATAATGTTCTTTATCCATGCTGTACACATAGTGAATATTTTATGGATTACTAAACCTCACCAAAGGATAGAAAGGTAACTTAACAGAAGCCAACAAGATATTACTTCAAAAATTTTTGAAAAAACTTGAAAGAAGACACTTTTCTAGTTACATTGTGTCTGACTATGTGCTGAATTGTGAATTGTGTATTGTTAGTAGGCATTTGTACATATCAAGTATAGTGCTTTCAATTGTCTAAACAATGCACGTAATTCTTTAAGTAACTAAATAGTACCATTAAAATGGTAAAATTGTAGGAGGCCCTTGGTCATTCAAGAGAAAGTAGAAGAAATGTTAGTGTCAATAAATAATGGATGATATATATATAAACTGAAATGTGCAATGTAGCCCCCTTATATTGTTAAGAGAAGAGCTCTTATTGTAGGTGCATTATTCTCCACTTCCTGAGGTGCCCTTCCATAAAATGCACAAAAGACCATTTTAGTTCAAACTGAAATAAAGGAAAAGTTGTCATTTATAATAAATAGGTGTTTTTCATGCTCTTTAGTTCCTTCTTGTACAGGACACACAGATGGCTTTCAAAAATGTAAGACTACATTATTGTAAATATGGAAAAAGTGATGGTAAGAGATAGGTTATTTTATGCCCAGTTAGATCTGTTTGTATCATGTAGGTGCATTCTTAATATGTCAATCAATTATGTGGCAAACTAGGTGTGGCTCCTCCTGTCCAGGCCTCAATACAGGAATGCAACATTAGTCCCTCCAGTTATGTGGTAGTAGGCTAGAACCCTCCTTCTAATAACCCTACTCTGGGGCATAATTATTTCCAAATAACCATATTCCGGGGCACAGTGTTTCTTGTTTCTACTGGGAAGATTTTGCTTAAATACTTCCTGTGGATATTTTTGGATGTTATGACTGGAATGAGTGTGTTGCTATCAGCATCTGATGGTTAGATTCCAAGGATGTGGCTAAATATCCTATAGTGCACAGAATACCTCCCACAACAAATAATTACTTGGCCTACAATGTCAACAGTACCCAGGTTTGGGAAAAGCTACACTAGTCGACTGTGAGTTGACTGTAGGATTTTGAGATGTTGACTGTTGCATCTCCAAAACCTAGCACAGTATCTTCCATGTCTAATGTATAAAAACATCCATTAGTTATTGATGTTTCTCTGTAGACAGCTTACGAAGAGGCCTTCTGGCACATATGATTATTTCCATTATACATCAAAAGCACTTCTCTAAAGAAATTATTTAAAAATTCCAGTCCTACCAAACTATGACTTAAATTGTTAAAGTTTCCTTTTACCTCAGAATAGTTTCCTTTTGTCCCATTCTGTACCTCCTATGCCACCTCAACTTGTACTAGTCTATGTTGTTCTGTTTACACTCCCTGTACCCTAGCCTTCTGTCAAATCCCCATACAGACTGAATCTAACAGCACTAACATTAATAGTCCATGTGCAGTTAATGTGTAATTTTTAATATATCCTATGTTAGGAAGCACTTAAAACACACTCACACATTTATGCAAAATCATATTTATTAACCTCAGCAATCTTATTTGATGATCCTGTTAGTCTCCTCATGCACAGAATGAATTAGTAGAATCACAGGAAATTTAAAAGTGACTTGTCTGAGGATAACCACACGATGTAAAAAAATAAGTTCTTAAAGCACAAGAGATCAGTGCATTCCACATTGAGACATCACACACAAAAAGGCAAAATGACACAGAGAATATAGTCAGTTTGAGAAACTGCATGTAATTATTTGCAGTTGAATTAAAACAGGACCCATTGGAGCATGTCTCACAGATAAATGATACACATGCTCATTTCACTGTAGAGTGTGAAGTGTCCTTGGTCCTTTCAAATATCTTCTCTCTTCTCTATCAAGACCCAAATGTTACACATGCTCACTTCACTGTAGAGTGTGAAGTGTCCTTGGTCCTTTCAAATATCCTCTCTCATCTCTATCAAGACCCAAATGTTCAAAGCAATCGCTATAACATATGTATATATTTAAGTTAAGGCACCTCTGTTCATTTAGAAACGCATATCCTAAAATCTACCATGATTAGAGTAAAACTTCTATGAAAATTTCCTCAAACACAATCAATGGTGATCTAACTGAATTCTCAGTTATCACTATTGTCCCTATATTGTAATGTCTATTTAAATTCTGAATGCAAATGCCAATTTGCTGCTGTTAGGTCCAGTTACTTTATGAATGAGATAATATCAATAAATAAAAGCTTCTCTGATGGCCATTTTAAATTTTGGGAGGAATGAGGTAATTTATATATAAGTATGTGCATTAATAAATGAAATCCAAGTAGTATACAATTTTATTGTTTATTCACATTCTATGAATTAACAAAAAGATGGAAATGGTTAGTATGGAAAAATGGATTTTTTATGGATGAATGATGCTGTTATGGCCCTATAGTAATTAAATTTATAACAACTTTTAGTGTATGACTTTAATGATATACTATGAAAATTGTGAACATGAAATGAAGAATATTTCCCATGTGGTTTATTAACATAGATATATAAATAAAATCTGAGAACATAAATTCATTTCAGGTTATTTTTCTGTATTTTCACTGAATGTTCACCTTGAGTATGATGATTTGCCAATGTGAGGTAACTAAAATATCAAAGAAGTGAAAAAAATCAGTGAAAGGTAAATTTTATAGATGTTTTCTTTTGAGCTGTATTCATTGTTCACATACGGTAAGCTTGTACTTAATGTGATCAATTGAATAAGTTGCTTTAGGCATAAGCCTCACTGTTGTGGAAACTTAAAAATGAGTAATGTTCCAGAGAGATGAATAATAAAGAAAAGTTGCTCAGCAATTCTAGCAAATAACAGATTTATCTGTTTCATCTTATGTGTGGCAAAACTTTTCTGACTACCTCTTTAGCATTCGTTTTCTCTCCATGTAAGCCTAAAATTATCCATGTATCTTCCTTAGGTTTACATCCAGTTCTTTCAATAATGCCCATATGTTCTTGGGACAAGCACTGACTAGTTCAAGCCAATAGATAATTCAGCCTTAAGTGTTTCAATCAGTGTAATTTCAAGACATTTTCTTGGATGGCACTTCCTCTTCTTTATACTGTGTGTGTTGATGTGAAGCCTGAATGGAAGTCGACAATAAGAAGGAAAGGAAGCTTAAGACAAGCGAGCACTGAGGGGTACAGAGGAGGAAGATGAAAAGAACCTGCACCCTTTATTTTCCCGTCATTATTATCAGTATTATCCCGTCACCTACTTTTTGATAAGTAGCACTAAAGAGATTGGTACTATCTTGATTTGGGGGACAATAATGCTCGAAATCAAACTGTCCTTAGGAGGTGGGAAAATCTAATGGTAATTTAACAAATTAAAATATAGAGGTAAATCATGTGAGATCATTCCCTTAGGGAAGAAATGAATCATCTAAAAATAAATCAGGTGTTATCTGTACTTTAGTATTTACTGTAATTTTCATGTTTTTTTTTGAGTACCCATACTTACCCATATGCTGTAGTGACTTGAAAGGCCCATCCAGGATTGCTTTTATTTGTGTTTTCTTTTCCTGGAGAACAAATTCATAAAAGTGCTTCTTTCTTCTTTTATTTATTTTTATATTGTCAGGTATAGGAGTAGAGAAAATTCATATGTATGGCTCAATATATTTGGAAAGGGTAACCATAAATACATAATTCAATAGAAATTTGATTTTTGTGTCAAAATCATAAACTCAATTATTAAAAAGTATTGCATCAACAGAAGAACTTCATGAATTCTTGTCATTGCACATTTCTGCGTGGGACATCATTGTTTAGGAAGACTTTCATGTGGATGGATTTCTAGATATAGAAACCAAATATATATATTGATATATCATATATTCATATACATATATGCATTGCATTTTAAAATTAACTCTATTGGAACACATGTAGTTGGGTTGCGATTATGCTGCTTATTGGTAGTGTGATTTTATCAAGTCATTTAATCTCCTTTGAACAAAGATTCAGTGGAATATTAAGTGTGAGTTATTTTTCTGGACTTTTGACCATGAAGACAGATTCAGGGTCATTTGCATAAGATTATCCAAGAAGTTATGAAACCTACTGCGTGGCTCTTAGTTCATCACTTATTTCTAGAGTTTATAAGAAAAGTCAAGGAGATTACCAAGAGAAGAAAGTGGGGATTCCTTACAGAGAATCAATGGTGTACACTCTGTATCCAATGCACATCTCTATGGGGAAAGAAGTGAGCATCTACACCTATCCTCTAAAAAACTAAAGTGGGCTTCAGAGTAAATTTATGGCAGCTCAGCACTGATTTCCTTGAATTTGGGTGTGTCATTAAGAGGTTCTTATAGTATATTTTAAAACAATTTAAAGACCAAGAACTACACCTGATTTCAGAGAGAAAGGGATAAGACAAGAATGAATGTGCAACCATCCCTAATGGCATGACAGAGATGTTCACTTCCTGTTGTCACTATGGATATCAAGGATGAATACTGAATTATTTTGAAAAGGGTTTTCATCAAGGGTATAAATGAGGTAGGAATGACAATAAAAAGAGAGTTTATGTAGAGCGGTTGGCCAAATACATGTGGGGAGGGGAAAGGAATAAATAGTCATCAGTAAGAATAACCAATTATATGACCAAGAACAGAATATATGAGTTTCATGAACACTAGGTTTCATAATAATTCACAAAAGCTTTTGTTGATTGAGGAAAATGAATGCATTTGTTCAGTTATCATATCTGAGGGTGTTTGACTGCCAAGAGAAAACTCCTGATACATTGCAACATGAGGAATGTTTTTCCCTCTTGCTTCCTCTTTTACACCTCTCCTTTGACAGTGCACAGAATGGGAATAAAAGGGAAAGCCAAAAATAAGAGGAAAACAGTACCACCATCTTCTGTCTGTTCTCTATAGCCTTTGAAGCTTGAGTTAGAACTGAACTTGAAGGAAGAAAATATCTAAAATAGGTAAGAGTTATTCAATTTTACTAGACTTAGAACCTTAAAACGAATACAAATTAATATCTTGAGGTTATTGGAAGATCTTGCTTAGATGTAACTATCAGCAGTGATGAGAGATGACAATTGTTTTCTCTGGTATGCATAATAAAACAGTACAATATTTCTTTCCCACACATTCAATGAAAGATACAGTCAAATGGTTTTGAAAAGGGGCAAAATCTTCCTGGCATCACTTTTATGCATGTCTTTCTCCAGGGCTGTTTTACAAACTCATTATATGGAAGAGATACAGGGTGGGACACACAAAGTGTCAGCTGAGCACCTCCATAGCATTGCAACATAAAAATTCTACCAACTTATTTAAAAAACTGAGGCAAGAGGATAACTGTGCAAGTATTTATGTTAGTGAATTGTTTAGTGAAAACTCCACCCATATGGCCGGTTTGGAAAATTGTGTTAAAGTGTGTTCTTACTTGATCCAGTATTGCTCTTAAAAAATATCTTAGACGTTATCTCTGAAATTTAGTGAATGATAATTAGATTTTGAAGCTATTTTCTCGGCTTGCTTTTTTAAGGTTGGTAATACCCAGCATCAACACAAAACTAATACAATGTGGTGAGTATTTCAACTTTCTAATGCACTTATGCCAAAGTTGATGTCAAATGAAACTAAGATCTCATTTCAAGTATTAAAGGACTTGTTTTAATTGAAGTAATCAAATAGTCTTTTCCTAAATATTCCAGCAGGTACCCAACACAGTATTGTGCAATCAAGACATATTGTTACAATATAAATTCCTGAAAGAAAATCACTAAAAATCTAATTTACACAACCTGCATGATACTTTTTAAAATTTTCCGTTTAGAAATGCCAGGTGCACAGAATTGGTTCGATTAAAATCCTTTCTTCCTGAAAAATATCATTTTCCATGAGTGATGTTATTTTATTTCATTATGCTTTATTTTACTTTATTCTTAATAAGAGAATGAATACTTATATAATGCAAACCGGAGCATAACCAATAATTTATACATTCTTTATTTTTTGGTATCATTAATCTACAATTACATGAAGAACATAATGATTACTAGGCTCTCCCCTTCACCAAGTCCCCCCCACATACCCGTTCACAGTCACTGTCCATCAACATAGTAGATGCTGTAAAATCACTACTTGTCTTATCTGTGTTGCACAGGCCTCCCTGTGCCCCCGCCCCCCACTATACATGTTAATCGTAATGCCCCCTTTCTTTCTCCCCGCCCTTGTCCCTCCCTTCCCACCCATCCTCCCCAGTCCCTTTCCCTTTGGTAACTATTAGTCCATTCTTGGGTTCTGTGCTTCTGCTGCTGTTTTGTTCCTTTAGTTTTCCTTTGTTCTTATACTCCACATACGAGTGAAATCACTTGGTATTTGTCTTTCTCCACCTGACTTATTTTGCTGAGCATAATACCCTCTAGTTCCATCCATGTTGTTGCAAATGGTAGGATCTGTTTTTTTCTTACAGCTGAGTAATATTCCACTGTGTATATGTACCACATCTTCTTTATCCATTCATCTACTGATGAACATTAAGGTGCTTCCATTTCTTGGCTATTGTAAATAGTGCAGTGATAAACATAGGGGTGCATCTGTCTTTTTCAACCTGGAGTGCTGCATTCTTAGGGTAAATTCCTAGAAGTGGAATTCCTGGGTCAAGTGGTATTTCTATTTTGAGCATTTTGAGGAACCTCCATACTGCTTTCCACAATGGTTGAACTAATTTACATTCCCACCAGCAGTGTAGGAGGGTTCCCCTTTCTCTGCAACCTCGCCAACATTTGTTGTTGTTTGCCTTTTCGATGACGGCGGTCCTTACTGGTGTGAGGTGATATCTCTTTGTGGTTTTAATTTTCATTTCTCTGATGATTAGCAATGTGGAGCATCTTTTCATGTGCCTGGTGGCAATTTATATTTATTCTTTAGAGAACTGTCTATTCAGCTCTGCCCATTTTTTATTGGATTATTTGCTCTTTGTTTGCTGAGGTGTGTGAGCTCTTTATATATTTTGGATGTCAACCCTTTATCAGATCTGTCATTTATGAATATATTCTCCCATACTGTAGGATACCTTTTTGTTCTATTGATGGTGTCCTTTGCTGTACAGAAGCTTTTTAGCTTGATATACTCCCACTTGTTCATTTTTGCTTTTGTTTCCCTTTCCTAGGGAGATATGTTCATGAAGAAGTCACTCATGTTTACGTCCATGAGATTTTTGCCTATGTTTTTTTCTAAGAGTTTTATGGTTACATGACTTACATTCAGGTCTTCGATCCATTTTGAATTTACTTTTGTGTATGGGGTTAGACAGTGATCCAGTTTCATTCTCTTACATGTAGCTGTCCAGTTTTGCCAGCACCATCTGTTGAAGAGACTATCATTTCCCATTGTATGTCCATGGCTCCTTTATCGTATATTAATTGTCCATATATGTTTGGGTTAATGTTTGGAGTCTTTATTCTCTTCCACTGGTCTGCAGCTCTGTTCTTGTGCCAATACCAAATTGTCTTGATTACTGTGGCTTTGTAGTAGAGCTTGAAGTAGGGGAGCGAGATCCCACCCACTTTATTCTTCATTCTCAGGATTGCTTTGGCTATTCGGGGTCTTTGGTGTTTCCATATGAATTTTTGAACTATTTGTTCCAGTTCATTGAAGAATGCTGTTGGTAATTTGATAGGGATTGCATCAAATCTATATACTACTTTGGGCAGGATGGCCATTTTGATGATATTAATTCTTCCTAGCCAGGAGCATGGATTGAGTTTCCATTTGTTAGTGTACTCTTTAATTAAATTCTCTTAAGAGTGTCTTGTAGTTTTCAGGGTACAGGTCTTTCACTTCCTTGATTAGGTTTATTTCTAGGTATTTTATTCTTTTTGATGCAATTGTGAATGAAATTGTTTTCCTGCTTTCTCTTTCTATTAGTTCATTGTTAGTGTAGAGGAAAGCCACAGATTTCTATGTGTTAATTTTGTATCCTGCAACTTTGCTGAATTCCGATATTAGTTCTAGTAGTTTTGGAGTGGAGTCTTTAGGGTTGTTTATGTACAATATCATGTCATCTGCAAATAGAGTTTGAATTCTTTACCAATCTGGATTCCTTGTATTTCTTTGTTTTGTCTAATTGCCGTGGCTAGGACCTCCAGTACTATGTTAAATAACAGTGGGGAGAGTGGGCATCCCTGTCTTGTTTCCGATCGCAGAGGAAAAGCTTTCAGCCTCTCGCTGTTCAGTATGATGTTGGCTGTGGGTTTATCATATATGGCCTTTATTATGTTGAGGTACTTGCCCTCTATACCCATTTTGTTGAGAGTTTTTTTCATGAACGGATGTTGAATTTTGTCGAATGCTTTTTCAGCATCTATGGAGATGATCATGTCATTTTTGTCATTCTTTTTGTTGATGTGGTGAATGATGTTGATGGATTTTCGAATGCTGTACCATCCTTGCATCCCTGCGATGAATCCCACTTGGTCATGGTGCATGATTATTTTGATGTATTTTTGTATTCAGTTTGCTAATATTTTGTTAAGTATTTTTGCATCTACGTTCATCAGGGATATTGGTCTGTAGTTTTCCTTTTTGGTGGAGTCTTTGCCTTGTTTTGGTTGGTATTAGGGTGATGTTGGCTTCGTAGAATGAGTTTGGGAGTATTCCCTCCTCTTCTATTTTTTGGAAAACTTTAAGGAGATTGGGTATTATGTCTTCTCTGTATGTCTGATAAAATTCCGAGGTAAATCCGTCTGGCCTGGGGATTTTGTTCTTGGTAGCTGTTTGATTACCTCTTCAATTTCGTTGCTGGTAATTGGTCTGTTTAGATTTTCTATTTCTTTCTGGGTCAGTCTTGGAAGGTTGTACTTTTCTAGGAAGTTGTCCATTTCTCCTAGGTTTCCCAGATTGTTAGCATATAGGTTTTCATAGTACTCTCTAATAATTCTTTGTATTTCTGTGGGGTCCGTTGTGATTTTTCCTTTCTCGTTTCTGATTCTGTTGATGTGTGTTGACTCTCTTTTTCTCTTACTTAATAAGTCTGGCTAGAGGCTTGTCTATTTTGTTTATTTTCTCAAAGAACCAGCTCTTGGTTTCATTGATTTTTTGTATTGTTTTATTCTCCTCAATTTTGTTTATTTCTTCTCTGATCTTTATTATGTCCCTCCGTCTGCTGACCTGTGGTCTCATTTGTTCTTCTTTTTCCAAATTTGATAATTGTGACATTAGACTATTCATTTGAGATTGTTCTTCCTTCTTTAAATATGCCTGGATTGCTATATACTTTCCTCTTAAGACTGCTTTTGTTGCATCCCACAGAAGTTGGGGTTTTGTGTTGTTGTTGTCATTTATTTCCATATATTGCTGGATCTCCATTTTAATTTGGTAATTGATCCATTATCTATTTAGAAACTTGTTGTTAAGCCTCCATGTGTTTGTGAGCCTTTTTGCTTTCTTTGTACAATTTATTTCTAATTCTATACCTTTGTGGTCTGAAAAGTTGGTTGGTAGGATTTCAATCTTTTGGAATTTACTGAGACTCTTTTTGTGGCCTAGTATGTGGTCTATTCTGGAGAATGTTCCATGTGCACTTGAGAAGAATGTGTATTCTGTTGCTTTTGGATGTAGAGTTCTGTAGATGTCTATTAGGTCCATCTGTTCTAGTGTGTTGTTCAGTGCCTCTGTGTCCTTATTTATTTTCTGTCTGGTGGATCTGTCCTTTGGAGTGAATGGTGTGTTCAAGTCTCCTAAAATGAATGCATTGCATTCTATTTCCTCCTTTAGTTCTCTTAGTATTTGTTTCACATATGCTGGTGCTCCTGTGTTGGGTGCATATATATTTAGAATGGTTATATCCTCTTGTTGGACTGAACCCTTTATCGTTATGTAATGTTCTTTATCTCTTGTTACTTTCTTTGTTTTGAAGTCATTTTGTCTGATACTAGTATGGCAATACCTGCTTTTTTCTCCCTATCGTTTGCATGAAATATCTTTTTCCATCCCTTGAGTTTTAGTCTGTGCATGTCTTTGGGTTTAAGGTGAGCCTCTTGTAAGCAGCATATAGATGGGTGTTGTTTTTTATCCATTCAGTGACTCTATGTCTTTTGATTGTTGCATTCAGTCCATTTACATTTAGGGTGATTATCGAAAGGTATGTACTTATTGCCATTTCAGGCTTTAGATTCCTTGTTACCAAAGGTTCCAGGTTACATTCCTTAGTATCTAAGAGTCTAACTTAACTCACTTAGTATGCTGTTACAAACCCAATATAAAGGTTCTTTTCTATTTCTTCTCCTTTTTCTTCCTCCTTCATTCTTTATATATTAGGTATCAAATTCTGTATTTTTTGTCTATCCCTTGATTGACTTTTAGGATAGTTAATTTGATTTTGCATTTGCTTCGTATTTAGCTGTTCTACTTTCTTCATTGTGGTTTTATTACCTCTGGTGACAGCTATTCAACCTTAGGAACACTTCCATCTATAGCAGTCCCTCCAAAATAGACTGTAGAGATGGTTTTTGGGAGGTAAATTCTCTCAGCTTTTGCTTATCTTGAAATTGTTTAACCCCTCATTCTAATTTAAATGATAATCTTGCCGGATAAAGTAATCTTCATTCCTGGCCCTTCTGCTTCATGCTATTAAATACATCTTGCCACTCCCTTTTGGCCTGTAAGGTTTCTGCTGTGAAGTCTGATGTTAGCCTGATGGGCTTTCCTTTGTATGTGATCTTATTTCTGTCTCTGGCTGCTTTTAGCAGTCTGTCCTTATCCTTGATCCTTCCCATTTTAATTACTGTGTGTCTTGGTGTTGTCTTCCTTGGGTCCCTTGTGTTGGGAGATCTGTAGATCTCCATGGCCTGAGAGACTATGTCCTTCCCCAGATTGGGGAAGTTTTCAGCGAATACCTCCTCAAAGACACTTTCTATCCCTTTCTCTCTCTTCTTCTTCTTCTGGTATCCCTATGATGCAAACATTGTTCCACTTGTTTTGGTCACACAGTTCTCTCAATATTCTTTCATTTTTAGAGATCCTATTTTCTCTCTGTGCCTCAGCTTCTCTGTATTCCTCTTCTTTAGTTTCTATTTCATTAATTTTCTCCTCCACCATATCCAACCTGCTTTTAATACCCTCCAACGTGCTCTTCAATGATTGGATCTCTGACCTGAATTCATTCCTAGTTCTTGGATGTCTTTCTGTACCTCCATTAGAATGTTGATTATTTTTATTTTGAACTCCCTTTCAGGAAGAGTCACGAGGTCCATATCATTTAAATCTTTCTCGGAAGTTGTATTAATAATTTTACTCTGGACAAGGTTCATTTGGCGTTTCATGTTTGTATATGGTGCCCTCTAGTGTCCGGAAGCTCTATTCTGGAGCTGCTCAGCCCCTGAAGCAATGTTGGGGGTCACAGGCGAGTGGTACTGGTGCCTGGAGGTAGGAAAGAGCTGTTCCCCACCTCCTGGCTGCTGTGCCTGTCTCTACTGCCTGAGCCAGTGGGCCGGTCACACAGGTATAAGATTTTGTCCCAGAGCAGCCGGATATGGATCCCTGCTTTCCACAAGCAGCCGGAATCCCATTCTCCCCAGGAACTCTGCCTGTATTAACTTTCCAACCCGGTAGTCATGTGAGTCTCATGAAAGCACCATGAAATGTAGGTTTGTGCTCCCAGAGCAGATCTCCCGAGCAAGGTATTCAGCAGTCCCAAGCCTTCCACTCCCTCCCTGCTCCATTTCTCTTCCTCCCGCCGCTCAGCTGGGGTTGGGGAGGGGCTTGGGTCCCGCGGAGCCACAGCTCTGGTATGTTACCCCGTTTGGCGAGGTCTGCTCTTTTCTCCAGGTGTGTGCAGTCTGACGCTATCCTCTTTCGTGTTGCCCTCTCAGGATTAGTTGCACCATTTAAATTTTCTAATTGTGTCCAGTTTTTGGAGTAAGCCTCTGTCTCTCCTCTCACGCTGCCATCTTTAATCCAATCTCTCATGTTTTAATTTTACTTTTGTACTGTACTTTAATTCATTTATATATACGTCACCTACAATATTTTATATACCTATGAATTCTGTTTTCAAGAATTATTCTATTGTATATTCTAAACAAAGCTTTTTGTTAACTTTTTATTTTTTCCTAAATATTTAAAGATATTACTCACATAAAAATTTATATAGGGGACCTTTAGTGATCTAATGGACTATATCCTCTGCAACAGTTGTAAAATAGATGCGAAAACAGTGCCCATAGTGCTGTTTCTTGTACAACCCTTAATAAAAGCAGAATATATAACATTATAATATAACCCAATAAAGTTAATTCTGTTGTGGAAGAAAATAACATTTATTAAACTGCCATTGTGTGCCAGATGTTCTACATTTATTATCTCAATTATTTCACTATCACTGAGAGATGGATAGGATATCTCAAGGAAGAAGTGGAGAAAATGTCAAAGATAAGAGATCTAATATTGTCCAATGTGGGGCTTGAATCACCTGACCCTGAAGTCTGTACTTGTCCCACCCAAAGTACATCTTCTGACATGGTCTAAGTCATTGTTCTCCTTTTGAGATTCTGGCTGATTAAATACAGTATTTAGAATTTCTGGAGAGATGGATAACTTTATTTCCTTGATGTCAAATTTTAGAACTCATCAGGGCTTGTTGAAAAACAGATTGCTGGACTTCACTGTCAGCAATGGAACTTCCAGGTTCTGATTCAGTAAGTATGTGGTGGTTTCCTTGAATTTTCACTTAAAAAGTTCTCCAGGGGTCAGTACTATTGATATGGGGACTTTGCTTTCAGTGCCACCAGTCTTAATTAATACACTCTCATATGTAGTAGGTAGTTTCTAAGGAAGAAACAGAATTCTAAAAAGAGTTGACAATCTTTTATGGAAACAGAAACCTCAAATCAATATAATAATATTAGTAGTAATAATATACAGCAAGGAGATTATAATTCTCTTTATTGTAATATATAGAGCAATGATTAGGTACTTAGTACATACCAGGTAGAAGATATTAAGCTAAATGCTTCACATGGAAGATGATGTCCTCAAGATATCAACAAAATAGGTACAGAGAAATTGGCAGTTATGGCATGAGCTTAAGCCTTGGGAGCATGGAGTCTGTTAGCCAACTGTCCATTTGCACAAAGGAGTTGGGCAGTGCTTCATGGAAAAGCCAGAAGCGCAGGTATCGTCCATTGCCTCACTACCCAAGTAGAAGGCTTGTTTTGATAAACATTTAACTGTAGTTATTCTGGTTTCTATTCTGGTCCACCATTATTTTGTTTTGTTTTTGCCTTCTTTTCCTAAAGAAAGGAGTATAAAAAGTTTAGAAATAGCTTTCTTCCTTAAAATAGATACCGTTATTTTTTCTTATGCATCTGTATCACTCCCATTTATTTCACCTCTTATTCTCAAAGTCCTCTTCATTTCTCTCCTTCCTAAACTTTAAATTAGTCATGCTCTTTAGAGTTTTATGCTCAGCCTCTACTTTCTCTAAAAACCTCTCACACCTATAATGGTTCTAAAATATCACCCTTTCATGATTGTTCATGTATTTATGCTTTTGAACTTTCTGATTAATATTCCTCGATATCCTTTATCCATTCAACATATCCCTCTTCAGCTCAGTTGTAACTTTAATGCCAGTCCAAACTTCTTTAAAAATTGTCCTCTGTAATTTCAAATACATTTCATATATCATGATATTATCTGCATCAAATTGTATTGTGCTTATTTATTTGTTTCTGTCTCTTTCATGTGACCCTAAAGAGCAGCTATCGTGCTGTTTAGAATATCCCCCTGTATTACTATAAATCTCTCTAGTCTGTGTTTGTTTTCTGCTTCACTGTCACATTTGTTCTGTTGGTGTAAAAGTTCTATGATAAGGCGACAGATTTCAAGTACTTAATATCCATTTTGCAAAGGATTACTCTATTAAGTAGATACAGTCAGAAATGAAGTGAAAGGATACCTAGAGATACAAGAAAACTACTAATGAAAAACCAGGAAGTCTACCATAGGGCCAGGTTCATGAATGTGCACCATGTATATACTCATATGTAGATGAGTTAAAAGCAAGGGACATAGCAATAGGTAGCAGAGTCTCAGAGATGGTAGTAAGGATCTGGAGTCATATAATCTAGACCAAAGGTAAGAGTATAGACTTTTAGACTTCTAGTTGGAGGAACAAAAATAATGTAATTAAATGCAAGCTTGTCTCTTTCTGTGGTTCACAAGTGAAAAATCTCCCCTATCTAATGTTAGCATGTGTCCTAGATTTGTGTGCAGATGTTGAGTGGGATGAAACTCCTGACTAGGGTCCAGTGGGGAGAACTGTCAAGGAACAGCAGGCATATTTTCAATCTTTTCTTTAGCTGTTCTGTGTACAGCACATGGATTTAAGCTGGAAAGATCTGTATCTTCTCATTCATTTTTATGGCCAGACACATGAGATTCTCAACTAATGTATGAAACAGTAAGTAAATGAGTAAAATAATAAAAATTCTCAGTTTCTCACCCAACACAGTCACCTCAGCTTTCTAATTCCAAGGTTCCAGCAATCTCCTCAACCAAGCATTTTGTTTGTTCATTTTTAATTTTGCACTTTTATGCTTACAGCAGTGCCTTAGGAAACTGCAGTGCTATTTTCTGGTGAATTGCAGGCTTGGGATGACTTTGAGAGTCCCTTGAATCCATTATTTTGCCTTAAGGCAGCACCAGGACTAAATAAACTGAAAGAAAGTATGGAACATTTTCATTTTTCTGTAAGAACTTAGTTGCTTTACCCTGAAAAATAACATACTTCATAGTTTTTCTTTTTTGATTGGTGTTATAGTCATTTTTGGGGTTACCAATTAATCACATATGTTCAGTGGTCCAAACTATGTCACTATAAAATGAATGTCATATTTTATCTGACTTTAGATATTGTTTCTTATGGCTAAATTTCAAGTAATATCAAATACTCCATTTTGCAGAGATGTAATTTCAATTTGTATTAACATCTGATTTGATCTGCATTTCTCTTGTAAATAGCACAATATCAGTTCCAAAGTGTTTGGTTATTGTAAAATAGTTTTTTCCAATTTACATTGATCATCTTTAAAAACTGTTTCTATAGGTTCTGAAATCACTACACGACTAGCTCAATTTCACAGGAACCAGATAAAACTGCAAAAAATATGTTGGCAATAATTTTAGAAATTTAAGAATTATGTAAATATGTGTCTTCTCATTAGTTAATTAATTATGCCATGAAAAGTAGTATAAGGTACATATGGAGTACACACTCATAATAGTGTGTAAAGTTAATACCCAAAGAACTTATTTGTGATATATAAATTTTTTATACATTAAAATATTAGTAACAGCTATCATTAACTAAAATGTTTAAGTATTTTAAAGAATACTGATTTTTTTCCAGTTACAAACTGTTTTGCTTAGTTCCAAGTACTATGTCTGACCCCAGGGATGCAAATTCAGGTAGGATCAAATTTCTTCTCTCAAGTGATCATAAACTTTATCATGGAAATACACACATAGATAATTTAATATAGTATTGTAGCTAAATTACAGGTTATATGTACAATTTCTAAGCCAGCACAGGAATTCTTAAATTCTCCTGGGTGGGAGCAGGTTGGTAGAGAAAGATCAGAGTAGATTTCAAAGAAAATGATGATCCAGAGTTGAATGTTGAATGAGTATTAAGAGTTAGCCAAAAAATCAAACTCATCTATCCACTTATTCACATTTCCATGTTTCCTGACACTACCCTAGCTCATATCCTCAAGTACCAATATTTTTAAAAAGCTTTTTAGTCTTTTGCCTCTCTTCAAACCATTATCTCTGGCTGCCAAAAAAAGAAAAGAAATGATATTGTTAAAATGTAAATAAGGCAGTGCCTCTAACTCTATGTTTTCCAATAGCTTCCTGGAACTTAAAATATGATCCAAATGCTTTATGGCTGACATTATGGCCTACATAATGGCCTAAGATACCCTTTGCAAAGTGTGGCCTCTGCTTACTACTCTTCATTTCTCACTCTACTTAGAATTCTGAATTTTTTCTCTTCAGAACGTCAAAACTTCTTTCCTACTTGGAGATTTCATACTTATTTACCCCTCAGCATTAATTAACAAGTTTGTCATGGCTGATTTCTGGAGGTTTTAAAATATGGACCTTTTTTTTTTTTCATTCCTTCTATAAATCTATTCCTTGGCCTCCTAAAGCAAGGAGCTGCTTTGACCAATAGAGGTTGCCAGAAATGATGCTGTGTGGCATCTGAGTTTGCAGAAAACATTTAATTCAACTTCCATCTTTCTGGCTGGAACACTTATTCTTGGGTCTTGAGCTGTCATGTAAGAAGTCCAGCTACTGTGACGCTGCTTTGCTGTGAGGAAGCCAAGACACACCGAGTCTTTAAACCATGGCATCCCTCAGCCATTCAGCTGTCACCAACCTTTGGGCCTTTCAAGGTAAAAGTACCAGATAACATGAAGCAGAGGGAAAATCATCCTGCTGTGCCATGTCCGAATTTTCCATAAAATTCATTTGCATAAAAAATTGGCTGTTTAAACCATCATATTCTTTACATAATTTATTTTGTAATAACAATAGTTCATAGTCTATAAATATTATACTAACACCTCCTCAGAAAAGACATTCTGATCAGTTTTATTTGAAAGTGGACCCTATCACCAAATTTCATTAAACAGAATATTCATAGCCATGTGATTTATTGTAGCTAAATCTGGAAATAATTTAATGTTTATAATGGAAATAAATACAGTGCTTAGAATGGATGATCTATATTTATATAAAAATCATCAATGAATCTTCCAAATCAAATGTTGAACAAAAATAATTAGATGCAAAAGAGTACATTCTGTGTGGACCCTTTCCTATCAAGTAAAAAGACAGGTGAAACAACACTTGTATAGCTATTTATTGAAAAACCGCAAGAAGACGGTTTCAGTGGAGCTAGTAATATTATGATCTGAGTGTTGGCTGCAATTTGTACCTTAAATCCATAGTATACAACAAGTTTAAAGTATTAGTCTTCAGTTATTTTCCTCATTTTTAATACATTCTTTTGTTTTCTTTATTATCAGTATAATTGGTCACTTATAAACCTGTTGTCACCCTATTATAATATATTAAGAATAGAACTTTGTCCCATTTGCTTTTATGTCTTTTATCAACTGAATTGAATTAGTATTAAACTGTATAATAATATTATGTATATCCTTTGTAAATTATATTTTAGATTTCATTACATTATTTGATGTCAGTAAAAAAATATTTAAAGGAAAGAGCTATTTGGAGTAAATCATGGTAAATTCTACAGTTTCAATCCAAGAGTATTTAACCTCTAAAATCAGAAAAACATAAAGCTAGAAAACACTGTCATATCCTAATTAAACAAAGCTGAATTGTTGTTTTATGCTAAAATTCCAACTTTTAAATGGAATATAACAAACTAGACATATTCAGAGGAAAATAAGTAGAAAGTTAAAACAACTTCAAAGCATATACTCTGCAAAAAGATTGAAGGTTGCCATTTCTCGCTTGACACTATTCCTATTTTATGCCTCTATGGATCCTTCCTTAAAAAGCATGGCATAGTCTTCTAGCTCTTCTCCTAAAAAGAAAACCCATAGTGAGTTATTAATTCAACCATTCATTAAAGACAAAACATTTACCAGACAGTCAGCACCTGAACTTTGATCTCTTTTCTCCTCATCTTGTTGAACATCTGAGATGATGGGCTTTTCTTGATTTCCTTCTCCTCTATATATTCTCGAGATTGCTGCTGGGCCACAAGCTCAGACAAAGTTAGGACTCAATTTGCTTATTTCCCTTCTCTCAGAGAACAAAAATCTGTGGTGCCTATGTGAAAATAGTTTTCTTGTTGTTTAAAATGGGAGGACTAGTCTATTATTATATCACCCATTATTATATTATAGTTGGATTCAAAATTGTGACCATAGTGTTCAATTTAAGTTGTACTTTTTGCATTTACATAATATCTGCCTCTATCCTTAGATTGCAATATCTAGGAGAATAGAGTCCTGCCCATCTTAAAAAATAAAAACCAACAAAACACACTTCTTAGCCTATACCTATCACATTGTCTAATATGTAATACGTGCAAAGTAAGTACATGCTGAATTAGTGACTTAGGTGCTAATATATTTATGTATATTTATATTATAAATAAATAAATAAATATATATATATATATACTCCTTTATATATATTATAAAAATTATACCCTTTTTCTCCATTATCCTTTTGGTTATCACAGGCACATATATTTAAAGAGGGTAAGTAATGCATTGAGATATTCTATATACTTACAAGAATATTCTATATACTTACAAGATTCACCTCCCTACAAAGCAAAATAAACGAATATATTTCCTGCCACATTTACAATTTTATTTAATTCCACAGTAACCCTATGTGAAATTTCCGTACCCATAAGAAAAGTGAGTCACAAAATTTAAGTTATCAAAATTTGTGCAGTTAATAAGTATCAAAACATGTATAGTGTGTGTGGGGGCACAGGGAGGGCTGTGCAACACAGAGAAGACAAGTAGTGATTTTACAGCATCTTACTACGCAGATGGACAGTGACTGAACGGGGTACGTGGGGGGGACTTGGTGAAGGGAGGAGCCTAGTAAACATAATGTTCTTCATGTAACTGTAGATTAATGAGACCAAAATTAAAAAAAAAAAACTACAATATGAACTTCTTTTTGCTTTACCACACTATCAAACTTATCTCTTTTACATTACGTGATTTGATTTATCAAATATACCATTACTGCTTTGTACTCTCAAGTTATTTTTTTCATATGCTCACTATTTCTTGGGGTAGTAAGTAGTATCAATGTAAACCTATTCATTGGATAAATTTGTAATTATTTTTCCAACTATACTGTAATTCTTTGAATGGCAAAAATCATTCCATAATACTTACATACCTATGTGTATATGGCATGTCAGCATAAATACATTTTATTGTTTAACTGCTCAGGTAATATTACATGTTATAACTGTTAAACTATTCATTCATTGATGCTATATATACTTAAGCAAAAAATTATATATCTTTGGATCTCACATCCACCCACAGCTAATGAAATTCTACCATCCCCCCCTCAGAAAAAGAAATTGAAATGTCTGATGTGCTTAAACCAGAGATACTTGGGGGTATACCACGTGTTAATACAATACACATTCTTTCAGCTTGATGTAGCATCTGTCCCATTTCCTCTCCTGACCTAGACTTCTTTCATATTGCATCTACCAAGAGCTCTTCTACTAGCAAGAGCTCTTTTTAACCCAGTGGCCACTGTCATTACCCACCATGTGACTCTAATATCGATGTTTAAGATGTCCTGTTGCCCAGTGCCCCAGATCCTACCTGTTTTGCTTTCCTTCTTTGGCACTGATTATTACTGGTCCAAAATTCATGCTGACCTATGATATGTGTGAGATTTTATCTACCCATATGATGGTTTTCTCCTAAATGTTGGTCCAAGCCTTTATTCCCCAGACACTGGCCTTCTCGCTTTTGAATCAGACAAAGGACAATTACAACAGTTTAGTTTGGGCTTACACTAGGAATCTAAACAGAACAATAGCTGCCAGTGTGCCATCTTCTGTTATGCCTTTATCTAGATTCATTTTCTTGTACTAGTTTATATAACTGACATAGCCAAAATAGAGTAGCATGATAAAGATAATTAAAAAGTGACAAAGATTGGTGAGTGGGGCTCAGTGTGAGTTTCTTCTCTTATTCAAATATTTTCTTATCTACAAAGCAGAATTGAAAATATCATCCATCAGATTATCTCAAACTTGCCATATAATTTAGTTAGTTAATGTAGACTTCTAAATGTACATACTTCTGTTTTTACAGGTTGGGTTTATATAAAAGTTCTCTGTTTAAATTAACTAAAGTCTTTCATCAATCTCTGCCCAAATATGCACAGGAGAACACTAAAACAAATAGCCTTTGTGATAGTGCCATGAATTCTGGGAAGAATCGATAAATATTCATTGCAATATTAATTGAGTCACTTGAAGTGAACATACATAGGACACTTTCCTGGGTGTCACTGGCTTAAACTATTCATTTATTGCCAACCCAAGATTTTAAGAAAATAGGCTTACAAAACAACTGCAGAACAGAAAGATAGTACATGGTATATAAGTATTGGAGCCCTTCTAGGTAAAAGAAGAATAAATTCTTGTGGCTACTTAGACATATATGAATTGACTTCATAAAGTCTGTGAATTCTCTCAATCTGCATGTAAATTTTCAGGTGTAAGTGGGTACTTAAATGCATTTTTCTGAAAAGAGGTACCATTGCTTTTAACAAATTCTCAAAGAAAAGTTATGGATCATTATTCTACATCTTTAATTCTACCATGATCCCATGTAGGTGTGTTTCAGAAACTCATACATATGCCCTATATATAACAATAGATCAAAAATAGCATACTTGAATTGTTAGTTAATTCTTACCTATAGAAAGAGAATGGACAAAGTCCTATTCCACATGACTTCTTGTTTCTCAAATCTGTGCTTTCTAGTTATTGGAAAGGCTTCATGTACAGGCTGATTGAGTGCACATACCATGACTAACAGGATAGGCCATATACTTTGCAATAAACAGAGCCCCACAAATAACAGATCTAAGATTTTGGGAAAGCTGTCTCCTTCACTGTACCGACTGCTTCTGGAGAACCTTGAGATATTTTCAGTTTTAGATCTGTTGGCACAGAAATCCAGGGGGTGGATGTGTGCTATTTTTTAAAACTGGAAAACATGAATACAAAGGTTTATTTCCTGGAACTGCACTGTTTATGTCAACAGCACATGATAAGGTATCTTTCAGTGAGGTTCAATACTGGTCTTACATTGGTGTTATAGCCAGTAAACCAGGACTTGGGCCAAAGGACACACAGGTATTCCTGTGATTTATCTTAGGGAAGAGTCCCTGGGACACATTGATGATAGGCTTGGGATATTCATTAAGTCCCTACAAGTTAGCCATTTCAGCCTATAAATCCGAAGAGTAAAAGATGGTGTGATCCCAGTTGCACGACCTGTTCACATGAATGTGATCTGTGGTTTTTCTGTTGGACCAGATCTAAAGGTCATGAGAGCATGGGATTAGGCAGTTGAAGTTCCCTGGATGGTTCTGCATGTTTCAGCATCTTCTCTGAGGACTTGAAGTAGTAAGGACAAGGGCTCTGGGTGAAAGGCAGAGCCTCATAGAATTTCTTTATTATTGTTTCAGAAAATTGGGTTATCTTCTCAATAATACAAATGGGTAAGTATTTCTCAATATTTCTATTGTCAGAATAGCTGCTTTATGGCAAGGAAAGACCTTTTGCCAACCAAGAAGTATACACTTGTAAAAACAGTAGAGATTGTGTGCTTGAAAGATGAGGCCTGTATCAGGAACATTCTTTGCAGTCTTATTGAAACTGTCCCATTAATGCTTATCTGTGATGGTTCTTTCCTTTTTCCATAGTGGAAAGGAAAGTAACATTTTTGAAAGACACCATTTTAGCATCTTAGGATAGACCAAGCAGTCATCTTTTTGCCACCAAAGGACAGCTTGGTGGAGCAAACAATATAATCTTTTCCTCTGTTACATTGGAGAAATAATTGATTGAGATTAGAGTTGACTCTACTGACTGCCAATTGTCAAGAGTTAGTTTTGACTTTGATTTTGAACTTTATGGATAGCCTGAATATGTTTTAAAGAAGATTGTTAAGAGTAATAATCATCTCAAGTCTGCTGTATAGTGTGTGCCTCATGTTTATGATAGCTAATGCCTTTGGAGGAAGCATCTAGTAGTGCTTTTATGTGGTTGCTGTATTTAATAGAGGTATCAGCTGCAATTAGAAGGCTATGTTGCTTCCAAAACATACCAAAACCATTATCTATTTGAAAGGGATATCTGAGGTCTGTATAGACATTTGCTCTCTGTTCTCTAGTTAACTGATGTTCTCAGGAAAAGCTACAGTCTGGCAAACCACAGCAGACATGGCCTTTGGAAGGCTAGATTTGAGCAATTTGTGTGGGAAGTGCAAATATAGCTTAAAAACCTCTTTGTTCGACTTTGAAATAGAAGCCATCAAAAAGCAATTCTAAAGCTGGGTTGTCCAAAGAGATTTCAAGGAAGTTAGAAGCAGGAAAAATTCCTAACAAGTGCCTGGCTGTCCCAAAATGTACGATCCGCTGGGAAGGAAGAATGACTGGTAGTGTTTAGAATCTTACAGGAATGGACAGAAGTATGTATAGGGAAGAGATGGATTTTGTAGGAGTTCAGTCTAGTAGCAGGAAAATGTCTGAATGACATGAGGGGCTGAGAGGTTATGTGAAGATCTTAAGATTTTAGTTAGCAGAAGTCTTAGTTAACCTGGGTGTTGCTGCAATTGTGCATAAACAGGAGGATAAGGTTTTACTACAGGGACAATAAATGGTGGGTCTCTGGTTTTTATTGTCCTACTGAGATAGAAGACCAAATCTTGTCATGATTGTTCATATTCAAATAGTAATAAAGTTCCATGGCAATGGGAAGTTCAAAAGTAAGAGGGATTTAAAAGGGAGTCTTTTATGTTACAGAAAACCATCTTTAATAAATCTACCCAGGGCAAAGATCCTTTTTGTCCAATCATACATGGGACAATTCATGAAAGTTAAGAATCCATTGTCGATGGTGTCCTATGACATTGAACAATCCTCTGAGGCATCTTTTGGGAATTAGCCATGAAAAGCTAAGGATAACATTTTTTATTTGAACAAAGAGAAATGCTCCAATACATGTGAGAGAAGGAGGCAAAGATAATTTTTTCTTGTTTTTACATGAACATTGAACTAGTTTCAGCAAACGAATAGCCAGATCATTTGAAATCCTTAAGGGTTCACTGTCTCTTACCCTCTTATTTTGGCTCTGATGCTATCACAGTCTGATTTACATTCTGAGGTATTGGTATGGGAGGCATCAGATAGTAAGTAATCAATCTGTGACATTTTGAAATTACAGTCTGGGGATTCTTTTCCTGGGTGTTCCAGGTAAAGATGTCTGGTCCATATTTAATAGTACTACACTGTATGCAAAATAGATCCCTTCTGAAAAGATTCAGCAGCAGACAGTAAAATGTAACTAGTGAGAAAGCAGGTGGTGACTCAGATAAATGCCGAGTCTGGGGGTTATTTGAGATTCCTACTTCTGAAACCTGCTTGCTACTCTGAGGACAAATGATAGAAAATAATAAAGTTTATGGTAGAAAGGGTAGACATAGTATCAAATAGAAATAGAACATTTTGTATTTGCAGTTGTGTACAAATGTCTCCTTTTTTTTTTTTTTTTTTAATTAAGGAAACCTGTGGGCTGACCAGAACAGCTAAGTCCTCAGAGGGATGTCATTCTGACAGACAGTTTGTCCTTTGTGTACCTATGTTCTTTCAAATGAAGGCAGGATAATGGTTCTTTCAGTGACAGTGTCTTTACAATAACTACAGGTGCTTTTGTCTACACTGATTAGACATGTACATGAATTCATCTAAATAATGAACTAGAAGGGCTATTAACTAGAGCTTAGTATTTCTTGCTTTCTAAACCACAGTATCTGCAAAGTGCCAGCCACCTCTTGTTTCAGGGTTAGGGCCGTCAATGGAGAAAGTAGATAGGCCGGTTGTACTGTTTTCTCCCTGAACAAGAGGGGAATATTCTCTGAGGGCAGAAGTGAGTTGGCCTTAAAATCTGGGAGCTACATCCCCCCACCTTATAACACTGGAAATTGCTTAATCAATACTGACAGCAAAAATCTCATTGTTAGACACTAAAGGACTTTTATACTCTTTTTATATGTATCCTTGGTCAAATTTTGATGGATGTCTTTGCTGCCATTTTGACTTTTAATGCATCCTGCCTTCTCTAACCTGCTTTCTTTCATAACTCTTCTTCCTATAAAATGATGGATTCAGTTCAAGACTTTCTACAAGCTACTCGAACAATCCTATATTCTCCTGTGAACTTTTCTTTCTCATGAGGGTTTCAAAAGTTCTTAACTTAATCATATAAATATAATTTTAACCAAAATTTAATTTTACAAGACAAGCAAGGTAGGTCATCATCTCTGACTACTTTGTAAGACATTGTGAAGGTTTATTGTCCAATGGCAGGGTATGGTGGAGAAAGGGGGAAAGGGTCTGGCAGAAATCCTGAAGGATCAGAAGTTATGGAGCAATGATGTAGAAGGCAGAACTCTAGATATCTCACATGTTCACCTCCTAGTAGTACTTCTTTGATTATGTCATATTACATGGTAAAAGGGGTTTTGCAAATGAAATTAAGGTCGCAAATCAGTTGACTTTATGATGGGGAGCACATTTGAGTGGGCCTAACCCTAGTAATAGGAGCCCTTGAACATCGATAATTTTCTTTTGGCTAGTGACAGAAGGGCAAGTTAGAGACATTTGAAGCATGAGAGAATGTGTGTCCTGCTGCTGGGTTGGAGATGCAAGACACTGAGAAAGACATAGGTGGCCTTTAGAAGCTGAAAACAGCCTGCAGCTGGGAAATAGGGACCTCATTCATCCAAGTGTAAGGAACTAAATTCTTCCAACAGCCAGAATGAGTTTGGGAACATATTCTTCCCCAGAGCTTGCAAATGAAAGTGCTGCCTGGCAGACAACTTGATTTTGGCCTTGTAAGGTTGTAACTGGAAGACCCAGTAACCCCACCTGAACTTCATATTTACAGATCAGTGAGATAATAAACAGATGCTGTTTTAAGCTGATAAGTGTATGGTAGTTTGTTATGCAGTGTTAGAAAATTACTATGAATGGAGAAGAAGTCAACATACAATGGATGTGGTTGGTGGCCAGTCTGGAGTTGAGTCAGAAGAGGGGAGTTTGAGCTTTAATTTTAACTTCTCCTTATTTTATTAGCCTTTCATAAAAAGTACTTCAGGGAAGCAATTTTAGAATTTTATGCCTTTTAGAGGTCTCTTCATGTCAAAACATAATTACTCTGCCCATGGAATATGTGTAGTCTCAAACCCCTTAAATCTAAGATGCACATGGGTGATTTACTTTATTCATATCTGAAGTTCCTCCAAATGGCGACTGAAATTCTAAGTTGTTATTGGTAAAATCCTGCAAGAGCTTCAGTATTTAGTGCTATGGCACCATAACATTTGTACATGTAAAACACTGGGCGATGAATGGGAGTTTCATTAGCTATTGATCATCCATATTAAAATAAAATGAACAAGGGGATCAATAAGAAGACCCCCATTAATCTCGGTTCAACATCTCACTTCATCTACGTTAGTCCCAAATAGTGAAATGATTTAAATCGACAGGCCTATCCTGAGAACTCTAAAGAGAAAGAATAACGTTTAGGGGGTACTCAACAGAAGAAGGAGCACTGGTCAGAAGCAAGATCTGAGGAAGGAGGTTCACAAGGGCATATATCCTGTGCTCTTGTTCGGGAGATGTGACCTTGGCTGAGAAGCAGCAGCCCCGGGTACCTCCCAGTCACACCAAAAGCTGGAGCTACATATTAGCTAGGGAGCCTTTAGGCATAAGCTTTTATTCGGAATGCCATGGTCTGACAACAACCCCAAAAGATTAGTCCACCTTGGGGAAGAAAGGTAGACTTTAGCCGAAAGGGTCAGCTGAAGTTCAGCCAGTTTCCGTAACGGTTATGGAAAAGCAGTCCTCAGAAGAGGCACAGATTTTTCTTGTGATTTAGCAGCTGTTGTTTCTGTAATTGGGGTTCAGCATGAAAAGTGGAAGGTACAGAGTAATAGTTGTAAGGTCTAAAGTTACCCCAGGGTCACACTAGAAACCTTTCAGTCTGTTAGGATCTTTCACAAATAAAAAGTTCATAACCTATCCCAGGGAGAAAATTATATGAGTAATTTACAAAAATATATATATATCACAGGGACACTCTAACACCAGAGCTAACTTGCTCTTATTGTCTCTGAATATGTGAATAAACTGATATTTGGAGTAAAGTTTACTAAATATTGAGGTTAATTATCTTGGTTTAGGTTATTATGGGACCAATTGTCACTTTTTTTCTTAGTTTCTATGTGATCGGGGTTTTCTTTTTATTACTAAGTATGCATCACTATAAAGCAAGAATATTTTATTAAAATTGTGTTGGTAGATATATTTTATTAAAAGAGTGCTTCAGCCAATAAATGATGCCTAATTATGTTTTGATTTTAGCTTTTCTTGCTAATTTTGTCACTTTTATGCATTCTTAAATATGTTTCCTGTTTATGTTTCTTGTCCTTTTCTACAGTTCTTTAATGGAATCTTTTCTGTTTATACAATTTACAATAATGGAAAGTTAGAATTTTTTTTCTCTGTAAAAAGGGATTACATGAAAACATGCAGAGCTTCTAAAGTTGGTGTTAATCTTAGATATAATAGCACACTCAACAGTACAATTCCAAAATCCATTTCTGTGAGAAAATTGCAATACATTCATAGGCTTCTGTGTGATAACAATGGGAATGCCTCTCTGATGTCCACAGGTGTAGGGAATTAAAATGCCTAGAAAGAAACATCACTTTTACCCTTAAAGATAGATTGGCTCTAGTAAATCTTGATCCAATCTTGAGAAGACATCTCTCTCTCCCTCCCTCTCTGTCATTCTCTCTCTCCCTTTCTCCCTCTTACCCTCTCTCTCTCATACATACATATATATGTGTATATATATATATATAATCTGTGTGCTGAATGTTTGTTTAATGACATTTAATAATGAATGAATGAGTGATTACTTATTGAAAGGTATTCAAGAAATTCTATCAATGTCATTATTTCTGGAAGAGTAGGATTATTGATTTTCAAACATCTTTTAATTACATTTTACAATTTTATATAAAACAAAGTTATTGTTTTTGTAAAAGTAATAAAAGAAACAAATAATAAGTAAAATGAAAATGAGACAGATTTGAATTTTTAAAATAGTTTTTTTTCTGAGTACATGTAAAGCCAGATATGCCTTCTCACCATTTTTGTGGAAAATTACTTTACTCCAAATAATTTTCTTTGTTGAGCATTCATAGTTCATACACTTTTTTTTAAAACCACTCAGTTTTCAGAACATTTAAGATAATAAAGGCTGATATTAGAAATATTTGGTTGGAATGAATTAAAAGCAAAGAAAATAAAAATAATGTGAAATTTCCACACTAAATGAGCATAGTACTAAAAGATGAATAAAGAGTTGTGAAACTGCTCCATGATGCACACATACACATACTCAAAGAAAAATAATAGTTTTCAGTAAATCTCCCTTTTTACCAATTTGACATTTTTTAACTCAACTTTTAAAATTCAAGCAAAAATGTTAAGGCTATTTTTTTCTAACCCAAACTGTAGATTAATTAAACTTTTAATATATAAATGATTTCTAGTAGTGTTAATTTCATTCCAATCACTTAATAAATAAGTGACGAAGATCTAGTACCAGCCATCTCAGTATCTATGTAGATAATTTAGTACTAATTGAATATCAGTATTCTCAAAACTAAATAGTGTGTTAGCAACATTTTCATACTGTCACTTGTACAATGACATTCTAGATAGATTTAAGGCAAAAAGTAGCAATGCTGAGAAGGGTTATTATGATAAAGATGTATTTGAATTTTGCTTTGATTTTATTGCCCTTTTATTGAGTAAATTACTCAAACTCCTTATTTCCATACAGTAGGTGCAAATTGTATTAGATTCTCCATTTGTGAATTCTCAGCTTACATAATAAGACACTTTTCGATTTCTCTATTAATAAATATCACTGGGATTATTAAAGCTGTTTTGCAAGTTACTTCCCCTAATTTTCTTTCTTTTTATTTGAAAAGTTTTAGTGTAGTCTGTTCATTTCATAAACTAATGTTAAAATAAGATAGGATTTAATGGGCGATCATCTAACATATTGGAAAACAAGAAACGGTGAGATACTGGGTCATTTTTATAAAAGTGCCCTTATCATCTTGAGAAGTGGGACAGAAACTACCTCGGTAATCAAAAACTACTTAATAAGAAATGACTGGGCTGAGTCTTTCCCAGAGAGCTGAAGAGGCATGATAGCAGTCGGCAGCAGTGAAAACTTCACAGAGAGTTGTATTTTAAGGAGGCTACTAACATGTTATCAAAACTAAAGAATTATATCAGCTGTGGGATGTCTTGTGTCTCTTGTAACTGTTGGTGCCAAATTCCAGAAATGTGAACAATCCAAAAACGTATTCAGGCAAGTTATTTCTAGCACATTTTCCATCACCAATCGACTTTATGTCTGTTTTGTCCTTAATGGATCTTTACTTATTTTCATGTACATTACGATCATTACACACATCCATTTCTGATATAATCCTAGGTGTCCCCAACACCCCAAAGGAACAAACAACACCCCAAAGGAGTACCACTCCACACCCCAAAATGAACAAACTCCTAACTTTGAAAGCAGGCTTTCTGCTCCTAGGTCTCATAGTCTTAGACTGCAGTTATATGCCTCAAATTGTCTGAAAATGCCCCAAATCTCTTAATTTCTTTTAATCCTGGCCGTGAGTCATACTGTGGCTGTCATCACCATCAGTAAGGAATGGCAAAGTTCTTTTTTCCCCCTTTTTCACTATCTATTTTTATTTCTGAAAGCATTGCTCATTAACCACTTATCCTTATTTAAGGATCTTAATTATAGTTATTTATATAAAACAACTTATGCAAGTGTATACAACCAAACAAGGCATTCAAAGGCATTCTCATGAGCAAATTGATCTACCATTCAAAGGAGCTTCTGTGTTATCTTTTGAATAACTAAAATCTGTGCAGGGGTATTCATGTTTGCTTTAATGGTTCTGCCTAGACAGTAAAAATATAAACTATGGGTGGTTCATTTGCAGCTGAAAAATACTCATCCACCTACCAGTCCCTGCCACCTCCTGAAAAAGGGCTTAATCACATACTTGCCATGCCAGGTTTCCCAGAGAGATGCATTTTTTAAATGGTCTTTGGTTCTCCTACAACTCTACAGAAAAACCATGGGTAGGGCATTGAGCAAAGTTCTGGGGACACATTTTCTTCCACAAAGCAACTGCACATTGATCTATTTGATCTTGTGATTTTGTTGGGAGGAAAGGAAGAATTCTGCTAATTAAAAAAATTAAAGTTTGGAAAATAATGCATTATGTAATAGACTGAAAAGGAAGATAAGACAGTGCATCAAACTTTATATTAATTTCCCAAAACATGTAGATGCCATTTCTTCCTCTTTTTACTGCTTTCTTTAGCTGCCATCTGTTTCTTTCTATAATCACTATATATATCCAATATTAAACTGTATTATTTTTAGTTTTTTTAAAGCAATACTTAGAAAACACAAAATGTTTAATTTTCAGTTGAGTGCAACAGAAATTTTAAAAACATCTGCATTAAAACTGAAGAAATAAAAATATTGATATTACCATCTTCAAAATCATGTGCTTCAAATTTGTCAATGTGAAATTAAATCTAGCTAAATTATTTTTAGTTTTTTAAAAATAAATTGTGTATGTGCTATTTGCAAGGGTGATATAGTGCCCCTGTTGTATATACAGATCGATAGTCACGAACTGGGTTTCCACCTTTTAGAGCCCAGCATTTTAATGGAAGACAGCATCATTTACTAACATACAAAATCATATTAAGAGTATGTGAAGAAGAATGTGATATGATCTAATTTGTTCTGATTGATCACCACACAGGCAGGAAGCAAGTAAAGTTTTTATTCACACTACTGTGTAATTGGCAAATAATAAGTACGCTAAAATGCCGGCTGAGTGAATGTGTATTTGTAGACATAAATAAATAAATAAATAACAGAACTTAACAGAAAGACTGGTGTAGAAAGTGGATACAGAAAGGCTAGGTTTAAGAGCTTGTTAGAGTGGTTTGAGTAGAAATGACATACAATGTAGTAAAGTGGCAGGGGGAAGGAAAAGAAGGAATCTGAAAATATTTCCAGGTGCAGAGCCAAGCACATATAGCTTTTCGGCTGTGTGTTTAGTGCAGTTTGACTCTGAGTTGGGTTTCAAACAAAACAAACTAAGAGAGAAGGAGCCAAAAGCAGAAAGACTAATGAATTATGGGCAGCATGAGGCTGGAGGAAATGAAAGCTGGACAAATTCAAGAGAGAAAATGTGGGCATTACCCACGGGAACCGAGGAACTTGAAGTCAGTTATCCAATAAGTAAGGAAGGAAAGATTAAACTTGGAGAAAGAAGTTATAGAATGCTTCAGACCTTTTATAAATACAAACATAGACATTTTGCACTTTAAATTACATGTACAATAGTTGTATGCAGATTGTTATGAACAGGTGAAACAAATGAGGGCATATTGCTACATTCTTTCATCAGATTTGATCATTTGGTAGTCACTGACTACAATTAGTTAGAAAACTCCATTAATAAATAAAAAACAAAGAAATAGTTTGTGTTCTTTTCTTTCTTTCTTTCTTTCTCTCTCTCTCTCTCTCTCAGTTGCCCCTTTTAGTGAGTGCAAATAAAGACCTCTACAATCCAGTAGATACCGGTATTTTTCATATAAGGAAATAATTTCTAAGGTGTTTTGTTTTTAAATGTGTGTGTGTGTGTGTGTGTGTGTGTGTGCTTTACAAAGATTATTATTTTTCTTCAATCAGCCAGGTCTTCCTCTAATTTCAAAATCTGTAACAGGATAAAGTGTTCCTATGATACACAGTATTTTCTTAAACCATGTCCAATACTGATGTACAATAGAAGAGTGATATATAAAGTAAGATGGGGCTGAATTATGGAAATTTATTTTTAAAATACTTAAAAATGTATTTTAACTTTTTTTTACTTTCAGAAGTAAAACTTTTGATAAGAGAGAAGATAAAATGACATATAAACCAAATTAAGATGAAATAGAGGAAAGATAGAATAGGAAAGAAATTATCAAACTGTAAATAAGGGTCATTTTAGAAATAAGTGCTAAACAGAAGCATAATAGCAATCAATTAAGGTATGACTACTAGGGAAGAAAGGAACTGAGAAATTGTATTTGCAGATTCCAATTTGTGTTTAATTTGCACAGAAAGGAATGAGGGCTGTAAGATTAATATTCTTCACAAGAGGGAAACAGAATGATATTTAAAAGTAAAAATAGCATAAAATAATCATTTTTTTATTCAAATCCCTGTATAGAGTTGTGTCATTGTCTGTATCCTTCTCTCTTTTTTTATCGTGTTGTTAATATTAATTTTTTGTTTGCTGCTGTTTTGTTCTGTTTGAAAATATTACTAACGTATGGGTAAGGTGTCAAACAACAAAAACCAGTATTTCACTCTTTTGGTGAATTCCGTTTTAATCATTTTAATATAAAGTTACAGCATGCATAAGATCTGAATATAAGACAATTAATATGCTTTTATGCCAGTTGAGGAAAACATTATTTAAACATCACCTTATCCTCTGTTTTCACTCTCTTCATCTCTTCAGTTCCTCTTACTTGATATTTTAGTGGGTTTTTCTTGTCCAGAATAAAAATAAGTTATCATGCTTTCTCTGTTTCACTCTGTTTGAATGAGTCCACTTTATAGTATTACTGTTTCCGTTATTTGTTCATGTCCAGTAACCGCTTCTTTCCTCCCGAATCCATCCAAATACCCCTCATTACATTTGATTACAGGAAAAAAGAAGATATATGGTTTCATGGGAAATTATTCTATCATTATCTATCTGAATAACATCTCTTAAAATAATTATCTGGTCGTTTTGGACAGGAGAGTTCCAGTGGGAATATGTCTGTGGCACTGTACTATCTAAAAGCAAATGGGCCTCTGAGAACACTGCCATCTTGTGGTTAATCTATGTAAATTATTCTTGCATATATGCAAGGGCTGCAAACTCCTAGGTAGGTCATTAATAGTAAACATCAACTTCCATTTAAGTAGCCAAGAGTATTAGAATTTTTGAGTGAATAATTTGTTACTCACTAAGAATTTAAAATTGACAATGGTAAAGAATGATGAAGGCAGACAAAAATAAATTTTCTTCAGGACAAAACTATTTATTTAAATACAGAGTAAATGAGTAGAAAAAAAGCCAGAATATGTATCCAAATATGAATAGTAGATTTCTACCATCTGGGTAATAACAATAATAGTTGATGTTTACTGTTTATGGGAATATGTTCTATGTTCCTTCTATCCTAATTTATGTAGCCCTCAAGTTCCTTAGATGGATATTCTCTATTTTATTACCTGTCTTTCATATACATATTCACTCATGTTATGCATGTTAACATAGCATTATATATCTTATGTATAATGTTTTAGGTAAATATTATCATTAGAGGGTATGATTAGAACATTTTTATAAGCACACACATATGAAAATAATTATATATATGCATTTATCCGGAAAATTTTAAATAATATAAAAATGGATGTTTCTTCCACTCTTGGTCTTAAGTTTCCATTTTCACACAATGACCACTTTATAATTTTTTGGTATACGTCTAGATAAATTAATATATACTCATATTTATTTATTTATTTATTTACTTATTAGTTTGTTTATTCTGACCTTCAATTTCTAGCTATGCAATCTTGGGCTATACACCAAATATTTCTATGCCTCTACTTTGTTTTCTTCAAGAAGAAACAATGTTACCTACCTCATGGGATTATTTGGAAAATTAAATAATAGTATTTGTTTAAGCTCTCAGACTATTTTCTAGTACTTGATTAAGTCCTTAAAATAATAGATACATTTTTGTTGCTAATGTCATTATTATCATTATATTTATTATTACTTTAACTACTATTGTGATTTTCAATTTATTTTCTTACATCAATTCCTCTTAGTGAACACATCATAAAACAATGTATTTATTAAAGATACTTTTCTATGTAAATGCATAGGACAGGCTAACATTCCATATGTGAATTTCTGGTAATTCAGGGCTATTGTTGCAACATTTAATCTAGAAACTGGGACATACCAATCAATGTTTGAAAATCCTTGTAAATACTTTCTTCAGTTATATATAGTTAAAAACATTTTTTATGTATCATTGATATAACATTTTTTCAAAAATCATTGTGTATGTTTATGTCATGAAATAATATTGATTTTAAATTATCATTTTAAATAGTGTCATTTATTTCTGCTTATGACTATACATATTTAAAATTCATTTTTAACAACGGAAAGGATTTTGAAGTTACTCTAATGCTCATCTCTATTGATGTGTAACATGTTGATGTTAAATTACTGATTATACAAAATTGTGAAATAATTTTCTGGCAGTATTGTTAAACATAGTCTTAACTATCTTTAATTTTTATGAGGTGTTTTTATTTCTGATGTCAGCAAATGTGTCATTGCACCTTTCCTAATGTCTCACCAGGGATGCTAGAGTCTGCCAAAAGGACACATTAATTTCTGGGAATCAAATCAAGGTCTTCCTAAGGTTATCCAGAATTGCTAACAACCAGAAAATGGTGCAGTGTCTAATATGTGTGTCTGTGCTTCTGATTTTAAATAGGTCTTAATTAAATATTATTTAAGTAAGCCTTATTTAAACACAATGGTAACCCTTGTCTAATTAACCAATCACAAACAAGTCTCTTCCAAATTCATAATTTAGCATTTTCCACTCCACACGTTTCTCATGTGTGCAATTATTTGGCAATGTGTGCATAAAACTAGGACACTCAAAGCATGAAATTTCAACATACATTTGAGTAGGTAATACTAAATAAGAATAGCCCTTGATATAGAAAAAAATAAAAACAAAAGAAAACAGGGTTTCTTCTTTTCACAAAATTGAAAACCGAACATAGAATTAATTCTATGAATTTTAACTTTCCTTTATGTATTCTGTGAATTGACATCTCCTTAGCACAAGTAGCGAAGCAATTCTGAAAAATAAAACCAGGATTTTATTTATAAAAATAAAATACAGTTTTAAATAAAGTGCATGATACACACACACACACAGGATTTTATTTATAAAAATAAAATACAGTTTTAAATAAAGTGCATGATACACACACACACACACACACATATGTGTGTGTGTGTGTGTATATTTTTAAAATTTTTATTAAGGTATTATTGATATACACTCTTATGAAGGTTTCAAATGGAAAAAAATGTGGTTACTACATTTACCCATATTATCAAGTCCCCCCCATACCCCAATGCAGTCACAGTCCATCAGTGTAGTAAGATGCCACAGATTGACTGTTTGCTTTCTCTGTGCTACACTGTTTTCCCGGTGACTCCCCCCACACCATGTGTACTAAACATAATACCCCTCAATCCTCATCCCCGTCCCTCCCGACCCACCCTCAGTAACCACTAGTCCCTTGTTGGAGTCTGTGAGTCTGCTGCTATTTTGTTTCTTCAGTTTTGCTTCATTGTTATACTCCACAAATGAGGGAAATCATTTGAAAGTGCATGATATGTTATTTTTACCATTCCAAAAAGCAGGGAACTCCGTGGTTACACATTTGTATTTCCAAAGAAAAATGTTTTGAGTGTAATTAATGTTCAACAAGTTTTTCATTCCAGTTGTGGAACTTATCAAACTACTATGGAAATAAATATACAGATTACGCACTTATGGACATATTACTCATTTATGGACAATTTCAATATAAAATTAATATAAAATACAGTGTTTTCTAATTTGGTCTGCTATATATTCATATTTATTATTTGATACTATTTCAACACACTTTATATTAAACTGCAAGCAGATCAGTCCTCAGATATAGACAAAGATAACAAACAAACATGGAGAAAACATATATATCCTTCAGAGTTAAGATAAACATCACACCTAATTCACATAGATCTCATTGAAATGATTCAGCAGCTGTGTTAGCAAATTGTCTCTCAAGAGGCCCTGGCTGATTATCAGGGCTTTCCACTGAACACTGTAGAGTGTGAGGCATTTCATTTACTCTCAAAGAATTCAAGGTGAAAAGCAGAAAGTAAGGTATGTCTGCTCTACCATTATAGATTTCTAACATATAGAAAGAAAGCAAGTCAAACCGATATGTGGAAAAATTAAATATAACAGAGCTATTTGTTCTATTATATGCATAATATTTTATGTTTTATTTCTTATGACAATATTTTATGGTCATTTAATTATCATATTTCAAACGATTGAATATTTTGAGTACTAAAACCAAAATAACTTCTTTCAAAGTACTAGACACCTTTGGAAATAATTTTTAACAATGTTTTTCCAGGTGAACATTTTCCAGACACTAAAGTTACTTGTAAAGTGTTGTATAAAAAGGTGGCATACTTAGAATTGTTTGGCATTCTAATTCTATTAGTCGTCTGATGTATTCATTCAACATGATTTATCCAAGATTATTTATTTTGTAGGGAATTTTATGACAAAATAATGACATGAAGTTTAAGCCATTAGAAGGAAGCTTCTTTTTCATCACTCATCTGTAAATGCAGGTTATATAACAAAGCCATTTGAATGACATCTGTGTTCTACATCTGTCTGAAGGGGTTTGCCTTTTAACACATTAGCAAATGTGTTATTAAACAAACAAAAAAGAAAGAAGAGAGGAAGAAGAGTTGAAGGAAATATTTCAAAGCCAACATCCAAATAATTTACTCTAAACCATGTCCCTTAATAAACTGCCTTGTCTGTTAAGAGTATATCAGGACTTAGCTGTGACTTTAAAATCAAAATGAGAATATCACATCACTTAGGACAGAGAAAGTCTTATATAATTCTGTAAAATTATAATCTGATTCTCACTTTTTCAATGAAGAAGGGATCTGAAATATGCAAGCATGAGAGTACGTGTTTTAATATAAGGGTGAGCAATATTAAACTTCAAAACCAACTGTTTTCAAAGAATTGTAAAAAGTTCTGAGACCCTGCTATCCATTTTTTCCTCCTATCTCTGTGCTCCTGTTTCTATTTGCCTACCCAAAATGATGGCATCATTGTCTTGTTGTAACACCAGGAAGAATGTCAGAAGTGCATTCTTGAAATTTAAGCTATGCCTTGGATGTCAAAGAAAAAATAATTGATCAGGAATATGAAGTCCATTGACTCTTTGACAGATTTGAACTTTTATTTATTTACTAGCTCACAAAACATACCAGCTTTTCCCACACCCACAACTAGCAGGATCCTGAAATGCAATGCTAGTTGGGCAATGTTGGTACATAATGATGAAAAGTTTGCTGGCAGCAGGATTTCTTTTAAGTGTGAAAGGAAAAGGACCCTGTTGACTCACCCCAAAGCAAAATAACTCATATAAACTCTAGTGTTGAGTTGAATAATAGGTTCCTGACTAAAATCCTCAAATAGACACAATTTAAAGTAATGAAATATTTACTCAATGTAGATTTCACATTATGAGCAGAAATTTCTGCATTTTAGCAAATTCATTTACTTTTAATTATACGTATCTAATACTATACTTTTCAGAAGGAATTTTATCAAATAACATCAAATATTAATTTTGTACTTTATGTTTACTTTTTAAGATTTTGTGCTGTCGTTGTTGCCATTATTTAACAGCTGAGCTCTTTGATGAAAAGGCAATAATAATACTTATTTGAAGAAGTAAAATTCTCTGATTTTCTTTTTGTCAAAAATCCCAGCTACTTACAATTGGTAACTAAGAGTCATCAGTCTGTTCATATTGAATCACCTCAACCAGAAATAGCCATCTGAACATAAACCTAATCCGGAAGCATTACCAACCCTTTGACCACCAATATTAATATGTGTTTTAGTATATATTATGAACCCTGGACTCTTAAGCCTAAGGACATAATGATAAATTAGATCAATTCTTTGCTCAAAGACCTCACACTCCCCTAGAATAGGACAGCCATGCACAAATAAAACCATTTAGGTTCTCTAAGAGTTGTATGAAGGGTCTTATAGAAGCATAAGAAGGAATGTTCTCCTGAAAGAAAAAATGTGGAAAGGTTAAGGAAAATACCTTCACTTGGTCTTAAAGCATAAACATAGTGAGTGCTTTGCATTCAAAGAGGTAGGTGGTTTTCAGAGGCCACTGCATGCTCAAGGGCAAATAGAGGTCAAGGAGTATTATTGTTTTGTGAGGGAGGCAAGACATTTTGTGTGACTGAGCACAATCAGTTTTCCAGTTCCTTTCAAATTGTTTCTCAGCTTTAGTTTCCTCAATATATAAGTTAAAATTAGTCCTGAACTCACATCTTATTTCTGATGGGTATAAATGAGATATCTATCTACCTGTAGCATGTAACCTGGCTCAACAAATGGCAGCTAAATGTATTACTATTATGTAAGTGTAGAGTAATAATTTTCTCTGAAGAAGAAAACTCAAAAGGAGATAAAATCATTACATTTAATAAACTTAAAATTCTGTCCTAGTCATCTTGATTTCCTTTACATTTACAAAGGTTGAAACAGAAGTTGTAATGTGAGTTGAAAAAATGACAAAGACAGCAATTGACTATTGCTAAGCCTGAGGAAACTAGACATACTTCTTCCTGGTTCTCGCCCAAGACCTCTCTTTTCTTAGAGCCACTTGAGGAAAATTTTCATTGTAAATGTTTTCTCTGCCCCTTTGATATGTAAACCTTTTGAAAGCTTCTTGCCTGTTTTATAAACCAGGAATGCCCTGACAGGATCTGGGACCCATCTCTTTTAAATCAGTTTCCGAGAGATGGTGGGGACTAGGGACCTAATTCTGGCAGTGCTTTGCTCCAAATTGTAAAACCACCCATCACGAAGATGACAGAAACTTACTTTTCTCTGGATAAATCCGATTAGTAAACAATGATTGCCTTGCCCCCATTCTAGCTCACAAAACTCTCCAACACAGTCTTTTCAGTGAAGTTGAATTCAGACCAAGTTTTGGTTTCTGCCGTATTGCAATAGCCTTACATAAAGTTATCTTTGGCTGCTTGACTTCGTCTGGTTCAATTTTTACTTTTGACAAAGTGAACAGAGCATCATTTATAGTCAAAATCAACAGATGACTTAGAAGAAAACAGATGAAGTAGCATCTTATTGATTGTATAGAAATAAATGCTGGGAGAAACAGCTAGAAGTTGTGAAAATAGTTGTCAGTAGGGAGCAAAATAGAAAAGTGGGCATATTTGGTACAGAGGACAAGGACATTTTATTATAAGCCTTATTTACAAATTATGAACATATATTGCATGTTGAAATGTTTTCTAATTAAGTTTTAAAGACACCAAAGCAAAATATTCAGTTAATTAAGCAATCAGGAAGTTAGATTTAAAAAGCCTAGTAAAATTTAACACATTATTTAAATTTTCATAACTCTTTTCTTGCTTATTAATGTCACCCTATATATGTATTCTAATTTATGCTTCTTTTGAAAATAAATTTCCAATAATAGAACAGACATCAATTATAGTATTGTGCAATTTGTAAGGCTTTTCATTTTTCTATGTGCTTCCATGCAAAGTTTCATTATAATTGTATTGGTTATCTCCCTCCGTAAGCTAACAAAAGAGAAACATTTTGAAGAGAGAAGAGAGTAGATATTTTAGCACCACACACTGAGAAGGCTACCATTCTTTCAGTGCATTTCAGGGTGAATGATGAAATCACTCAAATATATGACCCTATATCTGTGTGTTTTATCTTGTTTCATTGATCTGTCTTGGAGCTGATACCCCTTCATCAATGTAGTTTTATAATGCTATCTGACATCTTGAATTCCAACTTAACTTTTAATATTGTCCACATTATTCTTGTCCTTTTTTATTACAATTATAATGTAGACTAGACTTGTCAAAAAAATCTGAGATTTTACTTGCAATTGCTGCTTAATTTAATCAATTTGAGATAATTAACAGCTTTAAAATTCTATCAATTCATGTTTGTCACATTCTCCTGCTTATTTATGGTATCTTTAATTTGTTTCTCTGTTCAGTAGTTTAACTTAACTGTAAATAAAATATTGTAAATTTTGTAAATTTACAAGTTTTATAAATATAAATTTTTGGAGAAAATCTACTTTTACTATTATATAAACTCTAAGTTTTTTATCCACTATCTGCTTAATACTCCTACCTCCTTCCTGTATGGCTTAGTTTTTTAGTATGCTTGAAGACATTTTCGTAAGGTCTGCACAGTCCATAGAGAAAGCTCTGCTTTTACTTTCTGCCACATAATCACAACTCAGCTATGGAGGCCTCAAATGACCGCTGTTTGTCTGACATTCTATTCATCCAACAAAATAAAGTCGAATTAATATGTTGCTTCTATAGAATGAAGAGTAAGTACATTACAACATATTTGACAATTATATAATTAGTTCATTAGGATAAAACTTGGAAGAATTTGATGTTTCTTTTTCAAATAGTACATTACAAAGATAAAAATCATAGGTGTTTTATACAGCCAGTTCATAGATTGAATGGTGTGTGTGTTCTGTATGGACTTGACCATTGTTATATTTCCCCAAGCCTCAATGTCCCTGTATCTAAAGCTAATACTAGGAAAGCAATTCATAAGACTTTCAGATATGCACAACTGCTCCATACTGGGTTTTCTCAACTCTAACTATACCACACTTAATAAAATCTATTCTTGCCCTACTTTCCTCATTTGAAATACAATAACATATACGTATCTTACAAGGGCTATTTTGCAATTTGGATTAAATTATGTCTTAAATGGACATTCTTAACCTGCCAATTACAAAAATGTTGGCATACTATTGTATAAGATCTTTCCGTGGAATTCATTATGGTGCACTTCTATTGAATATTGCTATAGAGAAAATGGTATTATGGAAAATGGTGAGGGTGAAAATGATAAATATAGCCTGTGGAAGAAATAAAAGTCAACTTATATATTTTGTCTTTAAAGCCAGAGAAATCAATACACTCACTTATTAATTCAAAAGGAATAACTACAAGCAGCTGCCACAGTTTGAACACTTGCCGTGAATACATCCTCTTCAAAACTTCTTAATCCCCAGTTCTAATCTCATCCTTACTTGACTCTGAAGCCCTGTGTATTGCTTAGGTATACCTCAGGCCAAAGCCTTGACTTTTGAATTTGTCCCTCTAAATTTGCCTCAACAGATTTATAATTCATTATATACTATACCTGAACTCTACACAAATTAAAAGAAAAAAATGGAGCTTACTTTTAAAGCTACAATAATGAGAGAATGAGACTATATACACTTTTTTTCTCCTAGAATTTGTATCTACCTGTATGTGCATGCATGTGTGTATGTCTCTGTGCAGTAACTGAAATTAATGAGAAAGTTAAGGCACATTGCATATATTATACATATGCATGTTCATATACACACACACACACATGCACGTAAGTTGTATATATACATTGTGTACAAAGGTTGAATACAAGCACTGCTTTATAGCCCTTTGATCAGAAGCTGTTTTCTTGAGTCATTTTCAACATTTGATATTTCTTTTCCACTATGCCCCACTAAAAATTCTGACAACCTTTCCCTTGAAAACAAACTATTGAGGGGTTACCCAGCAACTTTTTGGTTTCCTTGCTTCAGATATTTAACCTTTACTTTATGCAAATGCTGGCAAGACTTTCTGCCTTTTCATTATGTGGACACCAACACAGATTCTTGTACATAAATAGAGTTTCCAACATTTTCTAAAGCTCAACAAAAGCTTAGAATTGATTAGAGACTATAAGTAAGAAATTTCAAATAATCCTTTGGAAAATACTTTCCAGTGATGAGTTCCTAAATCTTTCATTAAATAAAAATTACAAAGGCATGCCACATCTAATTGTGTCTCACTTTTTTGGACTTCACAGATAATACATTTTTTGCACATTGAAGGTTTGTGCCAATCCTGTGTTCAGCAAGTCTATCAGGGCCATTTTTCCAACAACATTTGCTCATTTCATATCTCTTTGTCATGTTTTGATAATTCTCACAATTTTTCAAGTTTTTTCATTATTGTATTTGTTATGGTGATCTGTGATCAATGATTACGACTTACTGAAAACTCAGATAATTGTTAGCATTTTTTAGCAATAAGGCATTATTTTACTTTTTTTAGACAATGATATAGCACACTTATTGGACTACAGTATGGTACTAACATCACTTTTATATGTACTAGGAAACCAAAAAATTCATTTGACTCATTTTATTGCAATGTTCACTTTATTGCAGTGAACTTGAACCAACCCCACAAATATCCCCAGAGTATAAAGCTGTATTCAGTTTGACATTAACAGATATCCTACAAAAATAATATTTTAAATTATTTCTGTAAAGGAAAAATACATTTCTAAAGCAGCCATGTATGCAAATATTTAAAGAAACTAAGATTTCCATTGTGAATTATAAGAAAAAAATATTTTTAATGAGGATTAGTGAATTATATTTGGATACACAGCTTTGGTACAAAGGGAATTTAATGAATTTTTATTCAGTTAATGTAAGTTTTGGTAATGTTGTTACAGTGCTAATCAGTATAATATATATACATGTAGATTTTGAGTATGTGAACTCCTACATGGATTACCTGGACATCAGTAGAATTTTCCAACTTTCTTGAAAGCACAGTAAAAAATTAGAATTGATTAAAGACCATAAGCAAGAAATAAATCAATATTCAAAATTTTACAACTGGAAAAAAAACCTTAATCTACTCTTTAATAGAACTTTTATTATGGTCTTACATAAGTGCTTTAGAATAAGTTTATGTCCAAACACTGTAATTTACAAATAAAAATGAACCTCAGAGATGTGTAGTAATATGTCTGAGTTCAAATTATAAATTAGTAGGCAAAGTCAAAATTGGAATATGTTTTTCCTGACTTTCATTTCTTTTCTCTTTTTGATACAAGTTGAATTTTACAGTGCAGTCTTAATAGCATAAGCAGTACAACAATTGTTCTTTTGAAATGAATCAATCCCAGATCAATCCCAGGATTTAGAAAGCTCATAGACCATATATATATATAGGCTTAGACACCTACCTTGAAATCCACTCATAATAAACTTTATGAAAGTCTGTGATAGACAATGTGTTTATAGCTGTCTTTCAACCAGCAAGTAGTTACTAAGACTGGAGGCTGTATCACCATGTATAATACATGAACTCTCAGGCTGTCGAACCCATGCATGTCAACAATGCAGTTATGCAGAGTTTTATGAGCTCAAAATACACTGTGTACCTCACCTTCACCTTCAGGCATCCTTCAGATGGATTCACAAAGCTGGAAGAGGAATTAGTTCATTCTAATACTCAGCCATCCCACAAGTAATGTGAATCAGGAGATGAAGTTAAGAAGAAAGAACTTATTCTCCTCTAGGCATATAACAGAATTGCTTTCTCCTTATTTCATCCACTGTTAAAGAAGTTTAGAGAGGATGGCAAAAGTTGTGTTGTAAACAGTCATGGTGAATAAAATAAGCATGCTTCTTTGTTACAATATAAAGAACAAATAAAAGTTGCAAAACAAGACAATTGATGCTTACTCCCTACCTAATGACATATAGATTTTAAGAGTTTACCCAAACATTTGCTGTTTGGTTTGGTAAAATGGTTAAGTTTGTGGGTTCTTGAATCAGAGTGCCTCATTCTGATCTTGCTTCTGCAACTTAAAACTTTGCACCATTGGGAAAATGTGTTAAAACTACTGTGTCACTCAGTTTTCTCTTCAGGAAAATGGGGCTGATAATACATACCTTATAAGGTTGTTTTCAGTATTTAGTTATTACCTCTGTAACACATAGAATATGCCAGACATATTGGAAGAGTTCTGAAAATTTAAGTTTTTCTTAGGAATATTTGCTGAGTCTCTATCTCAAAAATTTAACTTAATACATACTAAGCCATAGCATTTATGCTCAAGACAGTACTGTCATTCCCCACTTTCATACATTGTCTACTAAAAAGCAAAGCAAGGTCAAAAGCAATACAAAAATAGAAAATTGAAAAGACATTTATTTTCTCAAAAGCAAGACAAAACACCTCATGAGTCAAAAACAAAGCAGGAGCTAGAGGGAGTGAGTGGGTCTGAAACCACTGCAGGACTGAGCTAGAGACCTGCAGTGGAGCCAGGAGATTATACAGACTAAACTGTACATTAAGAGACGTCACACTGGAGCCAGGCTTTAGCATATGGCTGTAGAAGGCCTCTTGGGTGATGGTGAAAAATATGACCACCAATATAGGACTTTGATTGTATCACAAACTGTGGATACAAGATGGTCTATGACAAGCAGGGGAAGGCAAAAACACAGCCTTGAAAGAATTTAGTAGCTCCTGCTAATTTCATGATGATCTGCAATAACTGTAAATATGTAGGACTTCCTTCTAGATTGGGGACTTGACAGATAAATGCAAATTCCTATCAAAAAGGAAAGAGGAAAAATAAATATAAATAATATTAACAATAACAGTAAAATAGAACAAAAATGCTCCCACTCAAAATGAGTCTATAAACCAAAATTACAAAACATATAAAGGAATAAAGTGCTAAAATACATCCTACAAAAATCAAGAATTGAGACATGAATTCATTTAGGATAAATTTAATTTGCAGGAAACTATCTTGCTACAAGGATTTAAAAGACATATCTAGAAGCTCAAATTGAAAAAACTACTAAAAGAAATGTCAAAACTAACAGGTAGATAGGAAAGAAGAACTGGAATGAAAATACAAACAATGAAATCAATATTTAGTAGAAAAAGAGCAATTTTATTCCAGTTGACTTGAAGAGGTAATTTGTGAATTGAAATATAGATTTGGTAATTAACTTAGAATGTATCATGGAGAGAGAAAGATAGCAAATTTTAAAGACAAGCTAAGAGGAACAGAAAAGAGACTAGTATGTGCTTGCATTCTTCAAATAAGTGTTCCAGCGAATGTATGGAATGTGAGTTACAATGTTTAAAGCTAGGGTTTCTAAGAGTTCAGCAGAATTAAAAAAAAAAAGATGAGAAATGAATTTCAACTACAGGATAAATTTAAATTTAAATGCATATCAACACACATTGTAAAACACTGAAAAAAAAACACATAAAATAAGAAAATCTTGAAAAAAATACTTGGGAGAAAACAGATTATTTACAAAGGAATTGCAAGTAGACTGCAGCAGAGGTATGAGCAGCAATAGTTCTCCAATAGTCAAATGTTTATCAAGTTCCTTCTGTTTGCCTGACACTAGTATCCATGCTCTAAAGAGAGCTATGAACAAGAGACAGAAACTCCTGCCTTGATGGAACATATCGCATTCTAGTTGGGAACAAGGGAATAATAAAGGATAGTAAAGTGCTAGAGCATTAATCACTGTGAATCTATTATGTAAAAAATAAACCATTATAAAACAATAGGGAAAAGTAAATGAATTTTCAGGCATGTAAAAATGAAAGACATTTATTAAAAAATCATTACCAAGTAAGATATAATTACCGTATAAGAATGATTTTATATTTATAAAATCTATTGATGACAAATATTATTAGAAGATTAAAAAAAAAACAATATTCACTTCAGTATTTGACCTGAGAGTCAGATGGAGGAAATTGGATTAGCTGAGCAGTGGGATTGGCATCAGCTTGCAGAAGTGAAACCTTCTAGACCTGTCTGTCAAGAATTGACCGAACGAATGAGATGTTGCTGGTGGCATCTCCCAAGTACAGGAAGAAGGAAATGTATTGCTCCCCTCCCTTCCAACCTCCTATCCATGCTTTCACCCAGCCATAAATAGGCTGTCACTAGGATTTACAGGAGTCTTTTGTGGGAAAAGTTTCTGGAATAAAACACAGGCATGAAAACTATGAATAAAACACTGATGCATTTTGCTACATTACAATTAAAATTTGTTTTTTAACATGACACAATTAAAAAAAAGCATCCATTAGAAGAAACCTTTTCAATGCATCTAACTTCTAATGAATCACTCTCCAGAATATATGAAGTCCTAGTAATTAATAGGAAAAGATATAGGAGGAAATCCAATGGGACAACAAAACATAAAAACATATTCGTGCTATAATATCCAGTCATTCCACACTCATCAAATTGGCATAAATTTAAAAACCTGAAAACATAAATGTTGGTGAAAATCCAGAACAAAGGAAATAGTCATAACTTGCTGATGGGAGAATCAGAACTATTATGAACAATTTGGGGATACTTAAGTGAAAAATGTTTTGAATTGAGTGTAAGCAAGATTATGTAATTTGCCTACATTTTAACGGTCAGTATGTAGGGAACCTGGGTTTGAATTCCATTTGTGATATTGGATTCCATAGTTCCATATAGAACTATGATAATAAATAATTTAAGAATATTTACTATGAAAAAGAGTAAATTCTAAAATGATCAGTGTTTGAATTGTCCAATAACTTTAATCAAGGTTACATATTGTGTACGCATACATAGAGTTATTTTTCACAAAGTGTGAATTGAGGCAACTCTGTTACCAGAAAATATTCTGGTCTGACACAAACAAGCATTTTTCTTTCTTAATAAAATACCTGTGATAGAGTTCCTTAGAAGTCTTAGCATTTCTCCTAATCCAGTTTCTGAGTGAATTATCTCTCATTCTATCCTTTTCTGAAGCTTCACTTTACCCATTCCTCCCATGTTTGGGACTAGGTTTCTTAAAAGTTGTATGATTCTGATGACTGTCAGCTTTTTCTCCCCCAAACTTAAGTCTCCTTTGCCTTATGTTCCATATTCTTAACCACATAAATATTTCCTTCTTCATAAATCTTTTGTTTCTGGTAGAAGTGCCTCTTTCTTAGTTAAAAAATATGGACACACTCTAACAGACCAAGAGATCAGTCACCCTTCATCCTCAGATAGCTTTTAAAAAGAGCTAAGGTTTATAAGATTTTTTCAGTGCATTATTTCTGCTTTCCACCACATCCTATTCCAGTGAATTGTCTTAAAATCAAAATTAAGCAGAAATTACTTACACAGAAAACTTTAACAGGGTTATATTCTATCAAGAAATTAAGATAATCTGTCACAAAGCACTTCACCTTTCCTTAACTCACACTGATCTTGGTTCTGTAGCCTTACCTAGGTTCCTAAGTGCTATGATTTGCAGTAAAATGTATGTAAAGAATCTTGTCTTACAGAAGGCTAGTAACTGGACCAAATGTATTTGCTAAGGATTTTTTCAGCTCTGAGATTGTCGTTCTATATTTCACCCAACTATAACCATTTTTTTGCGGCTAATTGTATTGTGCAGCAGCTTTAGAAAAATATTATGCACCCTGACAGTAGACCACACTCACTGCTTCTGCTATAGAACAAGTTTTCAGGTCACCTACATGCATGGCATCAATCTGCTTATCCAGGATATTTTATAGACTAATTTCCATAGTAAAAACAAAAAAATCCTAAATTAATAACATTTAATGTTAAATTGTAAATATCTGAATGAATTATAACATTTGTTTCAGAAAAAATGGCAAAACAAATATTTCTATTAGTAAATATTCACATATGCTGTTGATAAAGTAGAAAAAATATAAAAGGATTACTAATGTGATCTATTGATTTGTAATTGTCACTCAGGAAAGTAATTCTACATTAGAAAATGAGCTAGAAGACAACCCGTTTTTTATGCAAATCCTTTGCCAAAAACACAAAAATATTAGTAAGATGATATATATTTAAATATTTTTTCATGCGTAAGCAAAATATTCTTTTCATATTAAATTCTAAATCAATTTCAATTCATATCAATTCTAAAGTAATTCCTTTCTGGGTTAAAGCCTAACACATTATTTATTTATATTTAACCTTAAATTGGAATATTCCACTGTGTGTTATGTATCACCTTATCTCATGTCATGAATCTGAATGTAAACTGACCTCCTCTAATATGAGATTACTTCAGTGCCAGCAGGAATGAGCTCCTGTGGTGAGCATTTGGTTCATGAGAGACTTGTTTTCTGTGGATTCTGTGAATTCTTAGCAGGGTAGGAAGCAACGGGAACAGGTAGAACCGTCACAGCAGACAACAAACACACTTGAAATAATTTTTGTTCAGTAGGAAGGCAGATTTTAGTCATCTTTTCCCTCATAAAATAAAATTATATCACATATTTTAATAACTTCTATCATCTCATTGATGATTAGCAATATGGCTGTTAAAATTGGCAAGTGAAAGACAAATGAAAGATGGGCCTATTTCATTACTTTTTAAAGAGTATGGTCTGGTTTAAATATTCATCTCCATTACAAAGTTTCAATTATGCATTCAGAATGAGTAATATTCTGATGTCTATTTTCATGGAAAACTACTAGTGTCTGCTGACTTTATTGGTGATAACATATGTAGTACTTCTTAAAGTTGTGTTCATTAATTGTGAGGAAGGCTAAAAGCTCAAACATTGGAATCAAACTGAATTAAGTTTAAATCTTAGCTCTGCCACTTAACTTCTCTGAGGCAGGCATTTCATCTGAATAAACATCAGTGTAATTAATATTGGCACATTTTGGTGGTGTGAGATATAAATGGGAGGATACAGATTTAGCACTTAACATAGTGAATGGTATCCAATAACAGAAGCTATTAGTGTTGTTATTATATTCCTCTTTAAAATAGACTTAGAATTAAAATGTGTACATATTAGTAGCAGACCACTGACTTCTAGTTGACATTCAAACCATGTTTTAAATACAGATGACGCACTCATGATTCCATACATATATATTTTTAAGTTTTTAATAGAGGTGGTGAGAATGACAGAGATTAACTTACTTAATCAAACAATGAAGCCAGACAGCATATAAAACTAAAAATAAAATTGTAGCCTTCCAGATTCATGAACAAATATTTTAATCATTAAGCCATTTGACCCATTTATGGCATTAAAAGTATTAATAAGGAAATACCTAAGGGATTATTTAAATTGATTTTCTTTTTTCTGGCTCACTAAGGAGGATGTTTTTTAGGTTTACTTATAACTTACTTTTAAAAAGTATATCCAGTCTTGAACTTGCAAGTGTAGTTTCTTCTCTAAATTAATTTTGTAGAGTTTGGAATATTTTCCCATAGAGATGACCTTGTAAATATAATTGGCTATTGTCCAAAACTAACGCTCAGAAGCCAATGTGTTCGATCATACCACTGGATTATGGGGATGATAGTATGAATCTCAGTGCTGTTTTCTGTACCGATGTGATGTACAAGGGGACAGGCGGGACTTGTGTTCCTTCCCCACCCTCTCTCACAGAGCAGCATCTATGCTAGAGACCCTCTCGTTTTTCTTCTCCTCCTTCTTCTTTGTATTTGTTTTGCTGTTGCTGCTATCATTTTAATGACTCTAGTCTTTGACTCATTTCCCCTCTGAGCTTAAAACCCTGCACTGCTTGCGGTATTTTTCGCCAAGTTGAGAATAAATCAATACCCCAGCAGTGCCCCTTCTACCACAATACCACATCTGTGTACTCCAGGTCGCTCCTGTCTTCAAAATTGTGCTTCTCCATCTCCCTCTCAGAGCAAAAATCCATTAATCAAATCTGGAATCGGAAAACTATATGCCCAAAATTAATTTGAGGTCAATGAGGGAGTAATTTTAGTCCCTTAAACCATCCAGCGGTATTTTTCCTTCAGAAAAATAAGAGCTCTTATTCAGTCAATTGAGTCTCCAAATATTAATATTTCAGAGACTCTAATGTAAATGATGTGACTGGGGCCAAGGAGTCTGGGAGAGTAACTTACTGGCATCAAGAGCATCAGAAAGCAGCTCAGGCTCTTTGAACATCTGTTCCTCAGGGAGCCTTCCTAAGCTCTTCCTGGTTTTCATGGATTTGTCTACTGTGCTTGGCATAGGAAGCAAGAGATGTTGATTGTGCAGGAGCACAGGGATGCTTATGGGAGCAAACAGATATTTAGGGCAGTCAGTCAGGGAAAATAACTGCGGGGCCCAAGAGCAAGAGGTCGTGGGAGAACAAGAGGCAGATGGCACTAATTTGCATCCTGACTGGTGGTTTGAATAAATACTATCTTCATATATAAAGGAGTTTCTTCAGGGAATTAAATTATTTCACGGTCTGTTATTAAATGTTTATTTCTTTCATTCTTTCTATCACTCATTCAACAATTATTTATCAAGTTCCCCTTGTGTGCCCTGCAGTGAGATTGCGTGGTGATTAAAACAGAGTCTGACTTTCATAGATCACAGAGACTAACAGGGAAGACAGACTACTGAACAGTTTTTTTTATGAATGTTCTAATTTTTGAACGCTTTTAGATTCACAGAAAAAATGCAACCACAGTACAGAGAGTTCCCATGTACTCCACACCCCATTTCTCCTATTATTAATAACTTACACTAGTGTGGTGCATTTGTCACAACTAATGAACCAATATCAACATATCGTCATTAACTAAAGTCCATGATTTATGTGTATTGTCTTAGATTGTATTTATTGTCACTTCTGGCCCAGGATCCCATGCAGGAATATCACATGACATTTACTCTTCATGTCTCTTTGAGCCCCTCTTGGCTGTGAGAATTTCTCAGACTTGTGTTTGATGACCTTGGCTGTTTTTGAGGAGCAATAGTCAGATATTCTGTAGGATTTTCTTTATTGGGATTTGTCATCTGCTTTTTTTCCTCATAATTATCCAGGGGTTATGGGCTGTAGGAAACAAGACCACAGAGGCGTGGTGCCATTTTTTAATCATATGGTATGAAGGGACTGTCCTATCAATATGACTTACTACCATGGGCATGAACCTTAATCATTCCACTGAGGTAGAGTTTGTCAGAGTTCTCCACTCTCACATGGATCTGTTTCTTTCATCTTTCCACACTGTACTCTTTAGAAGGAAATTACTATAAACAGGTTTTTGGCCATAAGGTGAGGAGAGTGCTAAGGTTGGATGGTACCAGGAGTTATGAAAATGTGTAAAAAGGGTAAAATAACAGAACCAATGCCAATAAAAAACTTCCTCCTTAAGAAATCATGCTGAAGTGATGGCTGAACATGGAAATTAATTAGTCAAAAGAAGTAGGGGATGGAGGAGGACAGAAAGGTATGACATTATGTTTGTCATTTTTAATGTTTCCTGTTCCTTTTGCATAGGCTAGTGATTCTGAAATTTATAAGTTTTATTACCTAAGGTACAGTTAACCCCAGAATCTGTCTGAATAGTTTTATATCAAAAATAATTTGGAAGGTGAGTTTTCTACATAGAATATTGTTGTCAAATGGTTGAAGATAAACTTATGAATGTGTGTAGATTTGGTTTATACATTATATCTCACCTCACAGCAAAATTATTCTCCCAACTTATTTATTACAGCCTTTGGGAACTCCACTGAGTATAAGCTATTGGCAAGTGTTTCTACTCAGTTCTACCCATTCTTCACAATCTCTTAGAGGCCGGTGTTAGCCCTGGTGTTCTTTTTTTTTAGAAAGGCTTATAGTTATTAGGAAGGGAAAATGATTGATGCTGTACAAATTGGGTGGGTGGCAAAAATCCATTGTTTTAATTTATTCCTATTTAGTCCCAGTAATTTAGACAGACATGAATATCACGGAAAATTACAGATAAGAGAAATAAGTATTAAAATTTGAAATTCTTTTATCATTCAGAGGATATTATTCAACTGAACTTTGGAGTAGGCACAGTCTTATTTATTGGAATTAAGATGATGGACATAATCAGACAGAGCCCAAGCAGCTTTAACGTTCTAAATACAGACATATCTCAAGGACTTGGGTTTCACACTGTTACTTAACTACCTGTGCAGACTTAAGTAAGGCTGAAAAGGGTCACTTCTCACGTACCTTAGAAAGCTTCATTCCTTGAGAACATAGGGAAGGATTTGTGCAGGATAGAAACTGTCATGGAATATAACAGGTTTTCTTAAACTATTGTCCTCACCACCTGCTTCAGAAATTATTGGGTTGATAATGGAGTATGAATGATGAAAGGAGAGAGAGAATCCACAAGAGACACATTGAATAGTAATTTCTGAGGAATAGGGCTGAGAGAGTGGCATTTTGGACAGGTTCACCAGGTGATCATAGTAGCACTAACTCTTGGGACCCCTACACTGGATCGCAAAATATAGAAATAACCAGAAAGAAGAAAGAAAAGAGAGGAGAGTGGAAAAGTAGTGAAAAAGAGAAAGAATGCCTTTGTATTTGTATTAAAAGGTGTACTCACAGCCCTCAGATATTTAAGAAGTAGCCAGAAAAGTACTTTTCATATAAAGTAAATGCGGTTATATCTCCTAAAGTGATATGTGCATGCTGAGTCATGGCTTTTTAAAAATTATTTGAAGAGTGGAAATATGTAAGTTCAATGGGTAAATTGGTATGCTCTGGGAAATGGTAAGGAAACAATTAGATGGCATTGAAATGTTAATAAAAATAACTATTCTCTGGAAATAGTTGGTATTAAGAATATGCAGTACACTGTAAAAATGAAAACATAACAATGCTTTAAAAGCCTTTGTAAGTATCAAGTCCTGAGGGAGCGAATGGTTAATGTGTGATTATTCAAAGGCACTTCTGTGTATACACAAAATTTATCTGTTCTTGATACTCAGTTCCTCATTTCTAGAAAAGTCGTTTCCTTCAAACTCATGACATGTTTTAAAATTCAGACTTTAGTCTGACCTGGTTAAACTCTACATGCCCCTTTATTACACAGGTTTGCTTGTTGTCCTGTCTCTTGCTTAGCTTTTCCCATTTCAGTTTATTTCTCCCTTCAGATGATCTAATCCATCCACAATGTTCTGTATGTTTTCCAAGTAAGATCTCTTGCCCCTGTTCAGGAGGCTCTGCTTCAGCTGTTCTTTAAGGCCATTCTTAACTTTGATCAGAGGCATTTACGGGTTCTGGTTCTGAATCAATCCCACGTTGCTCTAGTGTGTGATGCTCTCATTCTTTCAACAGCAATTATTATTAAAACTGTGGCAGATTCTGAGCCACGACTAGAAATGAAGACATCTTATTACCAGCTGTACCTGGAAGAGTAAGTTAACTTTGATAAACCCCATATTCCTCATCAGAGGAACAGAGATAATGATATTACATTGTTGGATTTAGTGAGAATTACATAAAACAATAAATGTAAAGTGAGTAGCTCAGATTATGCTGCTAATAGACCAAGAAGCAGTGGAGGTTTTCATGATTAGCACAGAGCAAAAATAATACAGATTGGCAGTTCTGATCAATGTGTTTTTGTGTTATTTCAATATCTCTGAGTCAATTTTTACCCTAAATCCTCTCTTTAAAACTCTATCCAAACCATAGTCTGCCTGAGACTTAAGCCTGCCTTGACCATTTAATCTGATCAGGGACTCCAATTAAATTCAGATTATATTTATATGTCCAGACCATGATAATTTCGATCAGTGTACTCCACAGAGCCACCACATGGTTCAAGGACCATCTATATTAGAATTAGTTGAGGCTATAAATATATATATATATATATATATATATATATATACACATACATATATTTATCTTCTATCACTCAGAATCTGCCACATACACATATATATATATTTCTTTATTTATTTATATTTATATATGAAATAGAGTCCTATACCACATCCTAGAAATACTGAATCAACATATCTCAAAGTAGAACATGAGATTGTGAATTTATAAAAGTTAATCAGTTGAATGTTATTGTACTGTTGTATGTTGAGTTACGTATCCAAACCTCAGTGTGTCCAGCCATCACATATGGAAAGGTTGGACTCCAGAGTCAGCAAATAATTGGCAGAAAAATCTAGAAGCCAGATTTCAAATTCCAAAACAGTGCTGTTTTCCCTATTCCATGTTACTTTTCATGTGTTTTCTAAGGATAGTCACAGTGTTACTTTTTAGGAATACTGTCACATAGATGCTAAGAATGTTGTCTGGTGAATTTCATCACTTTAAACAGGGGCCTGAGTACGATGAAGGGAGTGAGGCACTTATGTTAGGAACAACAATTAAAGGGGCACTAACAAACTCACTAATTCAGAGAAGTAGCATCTTTAATGCAATATTTTAAAAAATTCAAAGTTGATACAAAAAATGCATAATGAACAAAATATTATAACTTTAGATGAAGACATGACTAGTATTACTGATTTTTCCTTTTGACTCAGATTCTGAAATGGCCTGATATCACACTGATTCTAGAAGCGCATATTAATTTTTTTTCTGTAACTTTGGGGATATGTGTATAAAAAGAAAGACACAGCCTCCTGTCTATGAACTGTTTAAAAATATGTTGAAAAGCAGACATTTCAGTACAACACAACTGAAAATATCTTCATTGTGTCCAAAGTACTTAAGAATGCCTGTCATGGATTAAGTTGTATTTCCCCTAAAATTATGTTGAAGCCCTAATTCTCAGTACCTTAGAATATGACAATATTTGGAAATAGGGACTTTAAAGTGGTGATTAAGTTAAAATAAAGCCCTTAGATGGGCCTTAATCCAATTATGACTGGTGGTGTTGTAAGAAGAGGAGAGTAAGACACCCAGAGAGATGCCAGAGATGTGGGCACATGAAGGAAAGGCCACGAGACAACACAGCGGAAAAGCAGTCATCTGTCAGCACAGGTGAGAGGGAGCATAAGAGCATTCCTTCTCGAATCAAAACCCCAAAATACTGAAGATGGAGAGACATTTTATTAGTTTTCAGTAATCAATAAGAAAAAGAAAGATATGAGAGTCATCATTATTTCCTCTAAATTACAAAAGAATACATTTTCAAAAAACAAGTATGTCAAACATTTCCATTTAATAAAGGGTAGGATAAATTTTGTACTAAATTTAGATAAAAACATCACCACCTCATTAAATGAATGCAGAAATTATAAATAAATATCTGAATTCATCAGTGTGTAAATGCAGTAATACATTTGACCAAGTCACACTTACGTAGGTAATGTAAGGTTGGTTTAATATTAGAAACTTAAATTATCCAATTTTTATATTAACAAATTAAGAAAATAATATCTTAGTAATTGTACAAAAAGTGCTAACTAAAATCCAGCATACATTTAAAATATTTTAGAAGCATGATAAAGATAGAAGATAATAAAGAGCATCTGTATAAAACAAAACTAGAAAAAATAATTTTTGAAAGGTATATTTTGTTGCTGTATAAGGTATAAGTTGTTGCTGTAATGGGTAAAGAGAAAAGGTGCATCTAATTCTTCTCAAGGCAAAAGCAATATCAAGTTGTAGGAAAGGGAGAAACAGAAACTTATTTATTTGCAAATGGTGTGATGGCCTGAGTAGAAAACAATAAAAATATTCACAAATATATAATGAAAATATAATGAGTATTTTCTAAATGCAAAATCACTTTATAATGTCAGTAGCAATTATAAAGATCACTAATTATCACTTAACAATGTAAGCAAAAAACAAAATAAAGTCAAAATGGCAAAATGCCAACTTATTTGGGATAAATAAATGTAAAAATGATATTTTTAAAAAGGAAGTTGCAAAAGTATATTGAGCATGTAACAGGGACTTATACAAATGGAGATATGTGTTATGTAATGAATTATAATGCTATTATGTAGACGCCAGTACTCCACAAACTAATCTAAAGATTAAATGCAATACAAAAATAATAAAAATAAATACCAGATGGGTACTTTGTAAGTTTGTATGTGTGTGCACCTGCACACGCACGAGAGAGAGAAAGACAAATATTGGAATAACAAGGACCAAAAAAGCCAAAACATGCTCGAAGAAGTAAAATATTGAGCTGCCTTTTCCTGTCAATAACCAGAACATAATGTAAAGCTTCAAGAATTAAGATATAATGTATCAGCACAGGGACAGAAAAATACACTAAAGAATATGGAGCATAGGAACAACTTTGTACATATATAGAACTTACTTAATGACAGAATGGGTTTTGAAAATCAGAACAAAAATGGTAGTGATTAATACATTTTGTAGCAAATATTGGCTATTCAAAGAAATGTTTGTTATACCATAAATGACAATAAACTTCAGAAATTAAAGAATTCAATTGGAGGGAATAAGACTAACAAATGTAATAAAGGAGTGCAAGAGATTTACTTATTTTAAGGAAATAGGTGAATGAAAGATTATTTAAACCACATGGAAATAAACTTTCTACAAAGAGCAAAATAAATTCAACAGTGTTACACTTAAGAACTTGTGTATTTTTATTTTTTAATAGCTTCATAAATACAGTGAAAAGAAAAAACATAACGATATTGGTAATAAGTATAAGCAAACAAATATAGTTTGATTCTCATTATTTGTGGTAGTTACATTCTATAAGAACACATAACTACCCAACACAGAATTAGCAAACACTGAAATTCTATGCCTAGGGAAGATACACTTGGAAACATTAGACAGCACTTCAGCACTATGCTTGAAGGCGATTTATAAATAAAATCACCAACAAAAAAAACACAAAAGTGCAAAAATGGTGACACTAAATGGACTGCAAAAAATGACAGAGCTGACAAGAAGATGGAGCACTGTCTTGTTCTACCTCAGCTGGGACCATACATGGGCGATAACTCAGATTTTTTTTCTGCTCTGTACTTGTCTTCAAATGGCTATAAAAACATTACTATTGTAGGATTATGAATGACTTTTACTGAGTAGGAAAATTCAAAAATATGAAATTTGCAAATAATGAAGATCAACTGGATTCATATTTGGAATATATAATGTATTCCATATAAGTTAACATAGAAAAATAAAGCAATTCTGTAGAAAATGGACAAAAACATGTATAAAAATTTGACAAAAGGTTAAGGACAAAAAAAAATAGACTTGAAATATGGCCAACCTCACTAATGATCAGAGAAATGCTAACATTAACTCAATAAAGTATTATTAGATTCCCTTCATAACAGATTTAAAATATTACATAGCCTAATAATAATTATTGGTGAGAATGTAGTTAAGTGGGAACTCAGTAGTACTGCTGTTGGTAGCATACACTGAAATAACCACTTTCAAAACAATTGAACAGTTTACATAGTAACACTGAATGTTATTCTCTATAAGGAGCAACTCCAAACCAAGGTGTATGTTAATGAAAAATTTTTGAATGTGTGTACCATGTATCAAGTGTAACAATAATCAGGCCAGTGTTTTCATAATAGCAAAAATACAGAAACATCACAGTTATTCATCAGTGGTAGAAAAAAAAATTATGTCATCTTCACATCTTCACATAAGGGCATACAAGGAATTTACAGCAGTCATAGTGCATGAACTGACTCGTCAACATGAGGGCATCAACATGAGTAGATTTCAAAATATAATGCAGAGTGAAGCAACAGAAGAATACATACAATTTAATTCAGTTAAGCAAATTAATAGAATAGATAAATTTAATCAAATATTTAGGAGTGAATACTATGAAATTCAGATGTGAATAATGGAGTGAAATGTGAATAATGCAAGATTCCTAAGGAGGACTCGCATATATTGTTAACAGCCTATTTTCTAATTTGGCTAGTGAGTCTGTAGGTATAAAAGTATTCATTTTACTATCATTTATGCCATAATATAAGCTTTATACTTTCGTGTGATTTTACAATGTAGAAAAAATAAAAACAATAAAGATGCATTTACCTGAGAAACAAAGACATGACTGACTTCTTAAATTTGTGGAAAACACTGTGTTGTGAATTATTTTACCTATAACAAAACTTACATTACTGAGATTAAAAGCTATACATAAGAAAAAAAATGTATCTGATTTAGATAAGCCCTGTCTAGAAATGCAATGGTCGGTTTTCCATGGGAAAGCAAACTGCTTCATAGTGTCTTTTCTAACACAGTGAACAACATTCTCAGTCACTTCCCAAAAAAAGTTAAAATAGAAGAAATGTTTCCATTTGATTGTTATGTCTTAAAATATAAAATAGAAGAAATGGGGTGCCTTGGATAATAAAACACCAAATGAAATTTGGCTTCAGAAGTTCAGTCTAACTCCTGTTTTATTTCTTCCATACTTCTCTCCGAGTTTGTTCTGATTATCTTTTACGTTCCATTTTCTTTGCAAAATCTACTCCTGTTCGATATTAAAACTCTTGCAGTCAGAGCAAGAAACAAAGGACAGCAAGTATGTTTGTAACTTCAGAAGAATCAATTCAGTTGCCTGTTTGCTAAATAATTTTTAAAACTGGTGTGTACTTAATTGGGTTAAAATAATAAGTAAGAAAAACACATGCAAGAAACACAATAAAACTCCAGTCAATGAGTAGTAGTAGACCGATAAATAGTAGATCCTATTATCAGTAGTAGTTATAAATAATCAGGGATCAATAATCAAGGATGTTTCTTCAGCTTCTGGTAAAGATAAAACAGTAAATCAATTCTGGGCAGTTTTGATATTATTGGATTTATAAAAGCTGTTTAGAGAAAATTATGCACACTTGTTTATACAACTGCATCTTTTGTGTAGGCATTAGCAATTTGTACATTTCTCAAGGACAGCTAGCATAACTTCTACTTTCTAGCTTTCCCTCCTAAGCTTTCAACATATTAGTGACTAGATGAAAAGGACTGAACAAATGGAATAACTTCTAATAAGACATTTAGTTCAATTAGAAGGATCAAAATATTTATGCATCCAGTATATTTCTACAGTAGTTATTTTACTAAGGAAAACTTAGAAATTTGAACAATATTTTAAATATTTGTAAAAAACTGTATATAAATGGAAATTGCCTTAAAAGATGTTTATAAACAACAATTGATTTTTAGACCTTATATAGTTACATTATATTAGCAATTATATGAACAAAGTAGTGATTGATAACATTGATTTTGGCTACACAGAGCAGAATAAATACTTTTTAATTTAATCACATGTATGTATTCTATTAAGGAACAGCTCACTGAGTAATGGCTTAATTTTGTTTGGTGAGTAATGGTGTGCAACAACTCAAAGGGCAACGTTAGATTATTTAGAAAGCAAAAAATCATTTAGAATTGTAATAAGCATGATTCTTTGACTTACAAATGCTGACTTATGTTGTGTTCCTCTTACTTTACTAAGCCTTTGAACTCTCTGCTCCAGTATAGGATATAACATCATCACCTTTACCCAGAGTGCCATCTCATGGCCCTGTTGTCTCAATTTAAACCAATCTATATATGGTGCTTTGCATAACTAATTTCAAATTTAAAGAGGTGTATCAAACATTAGACATTATTTTGGTGTCCTAGAATTGTTTTTTCCAGTGTCTCTTTAGCAAAAAGTGAAGTGCAGTAACTATAATGAGGATAAGTAAAAAGAATATCATAAAATAAAGTCACAATATGAATATAGCAAAAAGTTGCAAAGCCCTGGATTTTTGTGGCAGTACAAAAGTAAACTTGTTTGTGTGCACAGATCATGAATAAAAATTATAACTTGAGATTCATGGAAGCTCAGTTAGTGATAGACAAACATTTCTGGCACACTAATTTGAAAGGAAATATAAAAGAAGAAATACTCCAACAAAATTCTGGCAGTCTTGATTATTGATCCCTGATTATTTATAACTACTACTGATAATTCATTAATAAGCTATAAAACTTTGTGAAAGGCCCAATCCAGCCTATCTATGTCCTTATGTGTACAATTACAATAATGACATATTCCCTAGCCTGTTTGTGACTATTCTATTGACAGATTAAAAGGGGAATACTTTACAAAACTTCAAAGGTCTTCTGTGAATATAAAAGATCATTGTCAGGTCAAAACAGTTTATAAGGAAGTGACATGGCAAGTATGGTAATTGGCTGATTATACAATAGCCTTTAAAGAATTTGTGTATATGTCAAACCACAAACAAATTATCTTTTAATAATAGGCATGCCTTGGGTTACAAATATCTTTTTCTGTATTTTTTGTATATTTATTTGTTTATCTAGCCCTATAATTATTATGGAATACCTTCTAATAACATAAACCAATATTTATTGCCTTGTCTTTTAATTTAATATGCTTTGAGGAGAAATAAACTTTCCTTAGCTTTAGCATCACAACTTGTAATAACATTTAACAGATATCAAGCCTTTGCTTTCTCATCTCTTTTATTCTACATGAGGTTTAATGAGAAATCAAAGAAATGTATCATTTAATGTATCAGTGATTTTCCCTCTGGGATCTCATTTATTCATTTAAATTAGGATTTAGAATTCTTAACAAGAAGTAATTGCTTAAAACCCATAAATATAATCAAAAGAGATTTAATTTCTGACATAAGTCTCAAGAGTTGTCCTGTTTTCCAAAACTTTATACTCTGCTCTTTAAAGTACTGATTGTTTCCTACCTGTCTGTGTCTACAAAGATTTCAGTCTCCCTGGCCTGAAGAAAAAGACCTATAGAAAAGGATCTTTGCTTTACTGATACTTAAAACAACTTTGATTATATTTTGACTGGATTTTAAGTAAACTTTTAGAGATTTTAGCTTATCTAATTTTTTTTTAGAATTTTTGCCCTTAGTTAATAAGGCATTGGAAATATCTTCTAAGCTTAATAAAATATTGAACAGATCAGTACAAATGTTCTTATTTTAATTTGAAAAGGCCTATTCACATCAAATGTTTAATTTCTTTATCCAATAGTTTGGACACATATTCTGAGAGATTTGTTTCTGATGAGATAAAACACAAAATGAAGAAGTATTCAATAATCTACCTTGATTTTTCAGGGCATGATTATTACAGGAAAGTTTAGTGATTATGAAGAGCTTAAGTGAAGGATAGGTGTTTAAAGATTTTCAAAGAGATAAGTGTTTCAAAAAGTAAGTCTACTATTTCACTCTAAACCAATTATATATCAATTATTTTATAGTTAATAAGATAATAATTAAAAAAAGAACTCCAAAGAGATCTAATAGCAAAAGAAAGTATGCATTTATGCATAGGGCATAACAGTAATAAAGTATCTACCTATGTACATGATGATAATAAAAAATTTTAAGGTAAAATGATTTTTCATTATGCAAAAACTATGTTCAGCACTACAGGATAACATTTCTGAGATTGAATAGGAATAACAGCTGACAGCCAGATCATAGAGATATGTAAATATTTTGAAAAGTATGTCTATAAGAAAGCAAATTATCTGAATAACAGGAATTCATGTAGATATATATATATGAATTCCTGTTATTCAGATATATATATATATATATATGTAGGGAAAATTTACAAGAACTTTAAAAAAAGGGAAAGTCGATACAGTTTTAAAGTGAGGTAAAATCAATTGAAATGCAGGTAATAAATGAATAGATTACAGATCAGACCTTATTATATAAGGTAGTTAAGATACAATGTTCAACATATATAAATTCCAAGAGCTCTATTCTTATGATGCTCGATAACAGAAAGGCCATGATGTCTTATAGAACCTTTTACCATGATGAAATGGAAAAGTGGCTTAGCAATCCACCAGTCTTTTCACTAAAGAATCACAAAAGGAGGAATGACATGGCAAGGTCATCTTTCCCCACTTCCTCACCACCTGGAAGGACCACACATAAACTATTCTAGATAGGATTATTTGATTCTGAAAATGAAAGTAAAGAAATATGGTTTGATAAATATGGGGCAGTCGCTCCTGACTTTTGGAGAATAAACTTTTTTTCCTCTCTTATCATTCTCTAAGTTTCAATGGCAGTAAAAATATTAGTATTGGAATGCAATTCAAAAATGAAGAATGACTTAAAAACCTCCACTTAATTTATATCAACTTGCTATTTGAATAAATAAGTGCCATCAATATCTATAGGGTACAGTGAATGAGGTATTAAATGAAAAGAAGATCAGAGCCTCATAGAGTAATTATTATATAACCCTTTCCATTGCTCTACAGAACTAAAGCGTGTATCAGGAGACTAAGAAATAAGCCAAGGAACTTAGTATTTTGGCAAACTAAAATTAACATGCAACTATTCAAAACAATATGGTATAGTTGAAAAAGTACTTCTCTCAGAGTCAGGAGGTCTAAAAAACTGCAGCAGCTCTCCTAATTAGAAGATGGGCGTTGTAAACATCAGTTCCTTTCATTGGATTAGCCTTCTCAATACATAAATGGAATAGAATGGATACATTTTAAGACCAATTTCCAGTGTGATTTCTGGATATCAAAGATTTGTGGACATAAATTAGAATTATCCGAATTCCACTGAAATAATTAGAAAAGAGTTCACAGAGTAAATCCAGGCTTTTTTTTTTTTTTTTTTTACCAAATTGGAGTCTTTGAGGCGGCCTAATGTTAAACATCTTAAGCTGAGTTTTGAACTGGAATATAACAGCATGTGGATAGTAAACATATCATCTTTAATATTTCTAAAGTAAGTTGAAAGATGTTATCTTAATGTGAGGACAAAACGTTTCTCCATAACTGTCTCTCCTCTCCCAAATTTGAAATGCCCTACTGTAATTAAGAAGGAAGAGCATACCCACTCCCACACGTGAAGAGGGAGGAGTAAAAATATCAGATATCCTGCATTAAGTTCCTTTATTAGGTGATTTACACTCAATCAGTGAAAAACCAGGACGATTGTCTACTGTTCACCAGTCATGTAAGTCCTCTAAGTGGCAGGAAAAGTGATGGGATAAGGAGACCAGAAGTGTTTCCTCTACTCACGTAAACCAAACATGCCAGGGATGAGGTAGTGTTTCCAACTTAAAGACCTTTCTTATTGGTCCTATTCTATCCAGTAACAAAATTGGCAAAAGTATTCGTACAGAAACATAACTGAAGAAGAATATGCAAACACAATATAAGCATATGAAACACAACATCTTTATTCTTTAGGTAAATGCAAATTAAAACAGTAATGAGATAGCACTACACACCTCTGAGAATAGCTACAATCAAAAAGCCTTTTTATGTCAAATATAAATGGTATGTAAAATGGTATAATGATATTGGTAATTTCTTAAAATGTCAAGCATGCAGAAATATGTGTTTAACAAATATTTTTAGAAAGTTAAAGACAACAAAAATATAAAATCCAGTCATTCTATTCCTAAGGATTTACTCAAGACAAATTCTATGTCCGTACTAGGATATGTACACAAATGTTCATAACAGCATAACAGCTATTTTTTAATAGCCCCAAACTGAAAATGACCCAAATATTCATCAATTATGTGAATGGATCTGAAATTGTGGTATATCCATAAATGGATTAGGACACCTCATTAAAAAAAACTAGAATTGTTATTGCACTCAAGATGGATGGATGACAAAATAATTGTACAAAGTAAAAGAGGCCAGACAAAAATAGTACATGTTATTTCAGTTACATAAAATTCCCAGAAGATACAAACTGATCTTTAGGGACAAAAAACAAATTAGTAATTTTCTGAGGACTTGGAGTGTCAAGTGGGAAAAGATTACATAGGAAATTTAGGGGGTGTTTGATATGCACCTTATATTAACTCTAATTATAGTTTCAAAGGTATACAAATGTGTGGAATCTTATTAAATTGTACACTTTAATATGCAGTTTATATATTTCAGTTATACTTCAGTAAAGTGGTCAAAAATGAAATATGGCATTACACATGAAAGAATTACCTAGCTGTACACATTCAAGGGACACTATGCATTTTCTTCATCACAATAAATTACTTCCATTTATAATATGCTTTACACTTTATTAATCATCCTCAGTATGATTATTTTATAAATGCCAACAAAATGCCTGATTTTGATATTGGTTTTGTAAATGAGAAAATAGGCTTAGAGAGTTTCAGTTATTTATTTGAGATTATAACATTTAAGATTGGCATAAAATTCCTGCACTTGGCTTTCAGATAAGACCCTTATTCATTATATCGTTATTTGCCTACTCTGTAACATAATGACTTTTGTGAAGTCCACTACCTGAAAATTTCCTTGGAATGTTTACAGCATCCTCTATGCTAGCTGGCTTAAATCACCAACGATATCATATTTCATTTTTATACATCACAGAATTGGGCACAATGCCTTATACAAAGAAAATGATTAATGAATGCTGCTATTGAATTAAACAATATGTTCATTTTTGAAAATCTCCTGCAATCTCTGTAAATTAGTCTGTGTCACAAACTTTACACTTAAAGAATAAGTATGGAATTTCAAATCCATTAAACCCAATGGTCTTAAATATCAAGGAGTTCAAAATGAACAAATAAACAAGTTGTTAGGTTCCTCTCCTCTCTCAACAGTCCCCTCCAAATGTGTGTGATGTTTGGAAAGTATATAGTTATTGGGAATTGGTACACATACTGTCTTCAACACATTTCTCTGTATCAATTTTTTTATTAGTATTATGTGTTTCCATCTTTATCTTGTCATAAATAGTGTCTCTATACAATGGCTAATTAAATCATGTTAGTGTACTTACCAACAGTGTGATGATCTGTAGACTGACTAGTCTAGAGCATGAGAAGTACTCAGCCAGGGTCAAAGAAGTTCATCACAGGCAGTAAAAAAATTCACCCAATGTCACTAATCAGGGATTTGGCAATTTTGTGAATATACTTGTAGAAGCAGTTTCTTCATAGAGTTTTCTCACAGTTTACCATTAACAAGTAAGGTACTAATAATTATAACTTATTTCATCATGGATTATAGCTTCTTTCTTTTTTCCCCCAACTTTATTGAGGAATAATTGACGAATCTAATTCTATATATTTAAAGTACATACAACATGGTTTTACATACAGTATGATTTTACATGCACATACATGTGAATGGAGCCAGATCAAGTTAATTAAAACATCCACAACCTGAGTTAAATAATGTGTGTGTGTATGTCTGTTATGTCTGTGCATATGTGAGTGTATGATCTCAGCAACTTTCAAGTATACAATACCTTATTATTAACTATCATCATCATGCTGAACATTAGCTCCCCAGATGTATTTTTAAAACTAAAAGTTTGTGACCTTTGATGTACATCTCCCTTACCCACTCCTTGATGCCTGGCAAATACATGCCAGTCCCTAGTTCTGTGAAATCTTTTTTTTTTCAATTCCACATATAAATGGTAACATACAGTATTTGTGTTTTCTGTCTGGCTTATTACACTATCATAATGGCCATAGTGCCTCTACATGTATATCCACAAAATCGCCAAATCCCTAATTAGTGACTTTGGGTGAATTTTTTACTGCATTATGGTAGTGTAATGTAGTCACCCATGTTGTCACAAATGGTGGGATTTCCTTCATTTTTATTGCTGAAAAATATTCAGCCTTTATATATATATATATATATATATATATATATATATATATATATATATATATATTCATTTTTAAAATATATATAAATAGGCATTAACCCCAATCAGATATATTGTTTGCAAATGTTTTCTACCATTCTATAAATTGACTTTTCATTTATCGATTGTTTCCTTTCCTGTGCAGAAGCTCTTAGTTTAATGTAGTCCCACTTTTATATTTTAGCTTTTGGGCATCTAGGACAAGAAGACATCTAGGCAGTTTCCATATCTTTACTATTGTGAATTATGCTGCAATGAACATGGGGATGCACATCTCTTTGAGGTATTGATTTCCTTTCCTTCAGATATATACCCAAGAGTGAGATTACAGGATTACATGGTTGTTCTATTTTTAATTCTGTTACAAATCTATACTAGTTAAAACTACAGTTTTCCACAATGGCTGTACCGATTTACAACTTCATCAACAGTATGTAAGGGTTCTCTTTTCTCCACATCCATACCAGCATTTGTATCTCTTTTGCTTTTGATAATGGTCATCCTTACAGGTGTACAGTGATATATCCTTGTGATTTCCCTGATAATTAGTGATGTCAAGTAATTTTTCTTAAACTTATTGGCCATTTGTGTATCTTCTTTGGAAAAATCTCTATTTATGCCCTTTGCCTCTTTTTTAATTTGGTTATTTGCCCTTTTGCTGTTGAGTTGAATGAGGTCTTTATAAAATTTAGATATTAACTCTTGATTAAATATATTGTTTACAAATATTTCCCCTATTCTGTAGGTTGACTTTTCATTTATCACTTGTTTCCTTTGCTGTGCAGGTATTCTTAGTTGATGTAGTCCCTCTTCTGCATGTGGATGTCCAGCTTTCCTAGCATCATTTATTGAAGAGACTATTCTCTCACTATTGCTTGTTTATGGCGCTCTTGAGAAGAATTATTATTATTATTTTTTTTCAAGGCATCTCTCATATTTATTGATCAAATGGTTGTTAACAACAATAAAATTATGTATAGGGGAGTCAATGCTCAATGCATAATCATTAATCCACCCCAAGCCTAATTTTCCTCAGTCTCCAATCTTCTGAAGCATAACAAACAAGTTCTTACATGGAGAACAAATTCTTACGTAGTGAATAAGTTACATGGTGAACAGTACAAGGGCAGTCATCACAGAAACTTTCGGTTTTTCTCATGCATTATGAACTCTAAACAGTCAGTTCAAATATGAATACTCATTTGGTTTTTATACTTGATTTATATGTGGATACCACATTTCTCTCTTTATTATTATTATTTTTAATAAAATGCTGAAGTGGTAGGTAGATACAAGATAAAGGTAGAAAACATAGTTTAGTGTTGTAAGAGAGCAAACGTAGATGATCAGGTGTGTGCCTGTAGACTATGTGTTAATCCAAGCTAGACAAGGGCAATAAAACATCCACGTATGCAGAAGATTTCTCTCAGAACAGGGGGGGTGAGGTTCTAAGCTTCACCTCTGTTAATCCCCAATTTCTCACCTGATGGCCCCCTGCAACTGTACCTGTCTTAGGTTGTTCCTCCCTTGAGAAATCTTACCCGTCTCTGGCTAACCAGTCATCTTCCGGGGCCATACAGGGAAATGTAAAGTTGGTAAGTGACAGAGAAGCCTTATTGTTTGAAAAGGTTAGCTTTTTACTTCTTTGCAGATTTATGCCCTGTGGCTTCTATGCCCAGCATTTGTCTTGAGGTATCTTTACCACTTGGAAGAATTATGATACTCGGTAATTCGATATGAGGCACGAATTCTATTTAAAGGTTGTAATTAGAAAGGAAGAAGAAAAGCTATAGAAGTAGCAGGCGGAAGAAAACATGGGAAGATTGATTATTTCTTTGACATATCTTCTTGTAGAGTAACTTCAGCATGTATAGGTTTTAAGCTACTACTTAAATTGCGCACACACATTAACATAATAGGAGTATAGTTACATAACCAAAGCATACCTGTAATTACCAGCCATCTCCAGTGAAACCAAGAAAACCAGTTAGGCACCTTAGGCATTTGTGAAAACTTATCTATGATATGGTGGCTATTGTCCAACTGAACTTGAACAGTCTGAGAGAAATCAGACAAATTAAAACAACCCATTCCTGGGGACTGTTCACATCCCATATGTTCTTTTAACAGTAAATAGTCTGTGGTTGTAAGATTTTGGGGCGCTACAATTTGCACTTCTCCTAATTCTTGGTTGAGTTCCAACACTATAGATCCAGTCAAATTTGTTGTTTTACTGTAAGCACAGGCCAGCTTAGATATCTCCTTCATCCTTCCCATAGCAAGTCCAGGAACTGGTGGGATGAGTGCATCTACACCTGTAGCAGTGTGTGGATCTTTGTTGGGGTTTCTTAATGATCATCTTCTGGCATGAGTCTTCCAGAGAGTGCTGATGTTGGAAGTTTTTTTCATATCATATCTTAGTTGATTTTCGGGGTAGCCAAATTAGGCTTTGATCCTCTGTATAAACACAAACAGGCCCTTTGCCTACACTTTTATATGCCCTTTACACCTTGTGTATAACTCATTGGAGGTCACCACACAGGAACTGCCTTTTTTTTTTTTTTTGGATCATTAATCTACACTTACATGATGAATATTATGTTTACTAGGCTCTCCCCTATACCAGGTCCCCCATATAAACCCCTTTACAGTCACTGTCAATCAGCATAGCAAAATGTTGTAGAATCACTACTTGTCTTCTCTGTGTTGTACAGCCCTCCCCTTTCTCCCACCCCCCATACATGCTAATCTTCATACCCCCCTTCTTCTTCCCCTCCCCTTATCCCTCCCTACCCACCCATCCTCCCCAGTCCCTTCCCCTTTGGTACCTGTTAGTCCATTCTTGAGTTCTGTGATTCTGCTGCTGTTTTGTTCCTTTAGTTTTTCCTTTGTACTTATATTCCACAGATGAGTGAAATCATCTGGTATTTCTCTTTCTCCGTTTGGCTTGTTTCAGTGAGCATAATATCCTCCAGCTCCATCCATGTTGCTGCAAATGGTAGGATTTGCCCTTTTCTTATGGCTGAGTAGTATTCCATTGTGTATATGTATCACATCTTCTTTATCCATTCATCTATCGATGGACATTTAGGTTGCTTCCAATTCCTGGCTATTGTAAATAGTGCTGCAATAACCATAGGGGTGCATTGATCTTTCTCATACTTAATTGCTGGATTCTTAGGGTATATTCCTAGGAGTGGAATTCCTGGGTCAAATGGTATGTCTGTTTTGAGCATTTTGACGTACCTCCATATTGCTTTCCACAATGGTTGAACTAATTTACATTCCCACCAGCACTGTAGGAGGGATCCCCTTTCTCCACAGCCTCACCAACATTTGTTGTTTGTCTTTTGGATGGCAGCCATCCTTACTGGTGTGAGGTGATACCTCATTGTTGTTTTAATTTGCATTTCTCTAATAATTAGCGATGTGGAGCATCTTTTCATGTGTCTGTTGGCCATCTGTATTTCTTTTTTGGAGAACCGTTTGTTCAGTTCCTCTGGCCATTTTTTAATTGTGTTATTTGTTTTTTGTTTGTTGAGGTGTGTGAGCTCTTTATATATTCTGGACGTCAAGCCTTTATCGGATGTGTCATTTTCAAATATATTCTCCCATACTGTGAGGATCCTTTTTGTTCTATTGATGGTGACTTTTGCTGTACAGAAGCTTTTCAGCCTAATATAGTCCCACTTGTTCATTTTTGCTGTTGTTTTGCTTGCCCGGGGAGATATGTTTAAGAAGAGGTCTCTCATGTTTATGTCTAAGAGGTTTTTGCCTATGTTTTCTTCCAAGTGTTTAATGGTTTCGTGACTTACATTCCGGTCTTTGATCCATTTTGAGTTTACTTTTGTATATGGGGTAGACAATGGTCCAGTTTCATTCTCCTACATGTAGCTGTCCAGTTTTGCCAGCACCATCTGTTGAAGAGACTGTCATTTCACCATTGTATGTCCATGGCTCCTTTATCAAATATTAATTGACCATATATGTCTGGATTAATGTCTGGATTCTCTAGTCTGTTCCATTGGTCTGTGGCTCTGTTCTTGTGCCAGTACCAAATTGTCTTGATTACTATAGCTTTATAGTAGAGCTTGAAGTTGGGGACTGAGATCCCCCCTACTTTGTTCTTTTTTCTCTGGATTTCTTTGTCTATTCGGGGTCTTTGGTTTTTCCTTATGAATTTTTGAATTATTTGTTCTAGTTCATTGAAGAATGTTGCTGGTAGTTTCATAGGGAATGCATCAAATCTGTATATTGCTTTGGGCAGGATGGCCATTTTGATGATATTAATTCTTCCTAGCCACGAGCATGGAATGAGTTTCCAACTGTTAGTGTCCCCTTTAATTTCTCTTAAGAGTGACTTGTAGTTTTCAGAGTATAAGTCTTTCACTTCTTTGGTTAGGTTTATTCCTAGGTATTTTATTTTTTTTGATGCAATTTTGAATGGAGTTGTTTTCTTGATTTCTCTTTCTGTTGGTTCATTGTTAGTGTATAGGAAAGCCACATATTTCTGTGTGTTGACTTTGTATCCTGCATCTTTTCTGTATTCCGATATCAGTTCTAGTAGTTTTGGGGTGGAGTTTTTAGGGTTTTTTATGTACAGTGTCATGTCATCTGGAAATAGTGACAGTTTAACTTCTTCTTTACCAATCTGGATTCCTTGTATTTTTTTGTTTTGTCTGATTGCCGTGGCTAGGACCTCCAGTACAGTGTTAAATAACAGTGGGGAGAGTGGGCATCCCTGTCTAATTCCCGATCTCAGAGGAAATGCTTTCAGCTTCTCGCTGTTCAGTATAATTTTGGCTGCGGGTTTATCATAGATGGCCTTTGTTATGTTGAGGTACTAGCCCTCTATTCCCATTTTGCTGAGAGATTTATCATGAATGGATGTTGAACTTTGTCAAATGCTTTTTCAGCATCTATGGAGATGATCATGTGGTTTTTGTCTTTCTATTTGTTGATCTGGTGGATGATGTTGATGGACTTTTGAATGTTGTACCATCCTTGCATACCTGGGAAGAATCCCACTTGGTCATTTTGTATGATCCTTTTGATGTATTTTTGAATTCGGTTTGCTAATATTTTGTTGAGTATTTTTGCATCTACGTTCATCAACGATATTGGTCTGTAGTTTTCTTTTTTGGTGGGGTCTTAGCCTGGTTTTGGTATTAGGGTGATGTTAGCTTCATAGAATGAGTTTGGGAGTATCCCCTCCTCCTCTATTTTTTAGAAAAATTTAAGGACAATGGGTATTATGTTTTCCCTTTATGTCTGATAAAATTCCAAGGTAAATCCATCTGGCCCGGGGGTTTTGTTCTTTGGTAGTTTTTTGATTACCACTTCCATTTCATTGCTGGTAATTGGTCTGTTTAGATTTTCTGTTTCTTTCTAGGTCAGTCTTGGAAGGTTGTATTTTTCTAGGAAGTTTTCCATTTCTCCTACGTTTCCCTGCTTGTTAGCATATAGGTTTTCATAGTAGTCTCTAATAATTCTTTGTATTTCTGTGGGGTCCGTCATGATTTTTCCTTTCTCTTTTCTGACACTGTTGATTTGTGTTGACTCTCTTTTCCTCTTAATAAGTCTGGCTAGAAGCTTATCTATTTTGTTTATTTTCTGGAAGAACCACCTCTTGGTTTCATTGATTTTTGCTATTGTTTTATTCTTCTCAATTTTATTTATTTCTTCTCTGTTCTTTATTATGTCCCTCCTTCTGCTGACCTTAGGCCTCATTTGTTCTTTTTCCAATTTCAATAATTGTGACATTAGTCCATTCATTTGGGATTGTTCTTCCTTTTTTAAATATGCTTGGATTGCTATATACTTTCCTCTTAAGACTGCTTTTGCTGTGTCCCACAGAAGTTGGGGCTTATTGTTGTTGTTGTCATTTGTTTCCATATATTGCTGGATCTCCATTTTGATTTGGTCATTGATCCATTGATTATTTAGGAGCATGTTGTTAAGCCTCCATGTGTTTGTGAGCCTTTTTGTTTTCTTTGTAGAATTTATTTCTTGTTTTATACCTTTGTGGTCTGAAAAATTGGTTGGTAGAATTTCAATATTTTGGATTTTGCTGATGCTCTTTTTGTGGGCTAGTATATGGTCTATTCTGGAGAATGTTCCATGTGCACTTGAGAAGAATATATATCCTGTTGCTTTTGGATGTAGAGTTCTATAGATGTCTATTAGGTCCATCTGCTCTACTGTGTTGTTCAGTGCTTCCGTGTTCTTATCTATTTTCTGCCCAGTGGATCTATCCTTAGGGGTGAGTGGTGTGTTGAAGTCTCCTAAAATGAAGGCATTGCAGTCTATTTCCCCCTTTAGTTCTGTTAGTATTTGTTTCACATATGCTGGTGCTCCTGTGTTGGGTGCATATATATTAAGAATGGTTATATCCTCTTGTTTGACTGAGCCCTTTATCATTATGTAGTGTCCTTCTTTATCTCTTGTTACTTTCTTTGTTTTGAAGTCTATTTTGTCTAATACTAGTACTGCAACCCCTGCTTTCTTCTCGCTGTTGTTTGCCTGAAATATGTTTTTCCACCCCTTGACTTTTAGTCTGTACATGTCTTTGGGTTTGAGGTGAGTTTCTGGTAAGCAGCATATACATGGGTCTTGCTTTTTTATCCATTCTATTACTCTGTCTCTTTTGATTGGTGCATTCAGTCCATTAACATTTAGAGTGACTATTGAAAGATATGTACTTATTGCTATTGCAGGCTTTGAATTCGTGGTTTCCAAAGGTTCAAGGTTAGCCTCTTTAGTATCTTACTGTCTAACTTAGCTTGCTTATTGAGCTGTTATATACACTGTCTGGAGGTTCTTTTCTTCTCTCCCTTCTTATTCCTCCTCCTGCATTCTTCATATGTTGTTTGTTTTGTTCTGTGCTCTATCTAGGAGTGCTCCCATCTGGAGCAGTCCCTGTAAGATGTCCTGTAGAGGTGGTTTGTGGGAAGCAAATTCCCTCAGCTTTTGTTTGTCTGGGAATTGTTTAATCCCACCATCATATTTAAATGATAGTCGTGCTGGATATAGTATCCTTGGTTCAAGGCCCTTCTGTTTCATTGCATTAAATATATCATGCCATTCTCTTCTGGCCTGTAGGGTTTCTTTCGAGAAGTCTGATGTTAGCCTGATGTGTTTTCCTTTACAGGTGACCTTTTTCTCTCTAGCTGCCTTTAAAACTCTTTCCTTGTCCTTGATCTTTGCCATTTTAATTATTATGTGTCTTGGTGTTGTCCTCCTTGGATCCTTTCTGTTGGGGGTTCTTTGTATTTCCGTGGTCTGTTCGATTATTTCCTCCCCAGTTTGGGGAAGTTTTCAGCAATTATTTCTTCCAAGGTACTTTCCATCGCTTTTTCTCTCTCTTCTTCCTCTGGTACCCCTATAATACGGATATTGTTCCTTTTGGATTGGTCACACAGTTCTCTTAACATTGTTTCATTCCTGGAGATCCTTTTATCTCTCTCTATGTCAGCTTCTATGTGTTCCTTTTCTCTGGTTTCAATTCCATCAATGGCCTCTTGCATCCTATCCATTCTGCTTATAAACCCTTCCAGAGTTTGTTTCATTTTTGTAATCTCCTTTCTGGCATCTGTGTTCCCCCTCCAGACTTCATCCCATATCTCTTGCATATTTCTCTGCATCTCTGTCAGCATGTTTATGATTCTTATTTTGAATTCTTTTTCTGGAAGACTGGTTAGGTCTGTCTCCTTCTCTGGTGTTGTCTCTGTGATCTTTGTCTGCCTGTAGTTTTGCCTTTTCATGGTGATAGGAATAGTTTGCAGAGCTGGGACGAGTGACGGCTGGAAGAACTTCCTTTCTTGTTGGTTTGTGGCCCTACTCTCCTGGGATAACAGCGACCTGTAGTAGCTTGTGCTGGGCAGCTGCGCGCAGACAGAGCTTCTCCTTCCTGCCCGGCTGCTATGGAGTTTATCTCCGCTGTTGCTGTGGGCATGGCCTGGCTCTTGCTGCTACTCCAAAGTGGTTGAGTCACGTTGGAGGGGGAGCGACCAGGAGGCTATTTATATCCGTAAGGGGCCTCCCTGCTCCCTGCAGCCCAGGGGATTAGGGTGCCCAGAGATCCCCGGATTCCCTACCTCTGGATTAAGTGTCCTGCCCTGCCCCTTTAAGACTTCCAAAAAGCGCCTGCCAAAACAAAACAACGACCACAAAAAAAAATTAAAAATGTTGTAAATAAAAAATGGCTGCTCGTTTTTCTTTGTTCTCTGGCGCCACCCTCAGGCATCTGCTCACTGGTCTTGCTGCCCTGTTTCACTATTATTGGTGTCCCTATCCCTTTAAGACTTCCAAAATGTGCTTGCCAAAACAAAACAGAAAAAAAGAAAAAAAAAAATGGCCACTCGCTTTTCTTATGTCCTCCGGCGCCATGCCTCCAGTACCTGCTCACCATTCTTGCTGCCCTGTTTCCCTAGTATCCAGGGCCCCCTGGGCACGTACTGTGTCTGCGCTCTGGCCCGGATGGCTGGGGCTGGGTGCTCGGCAGTCCTGGGCTCCGTCTCCCTCCCGCTCTGCCTGCTCTTCTCCCGCCGGGAGCTGGGGGGAGGTGTGCTCGGCTCCCGCGGGGCCGGGGCTTGTATCTTACCCCCTTCGCGAGGCGCTGGGTTCTCTCAGGTGTGGATGTGGTCTGGATATTGTCCTGTGTCCTCTGGTCTTTATTCTAGGAAGGGTTGTCTTTGTTATATTTTCATAGATATCTGTGGTTTGGATAGGAGATTTCCGGTGCTCTACTCACGCCACCATCTTTGCTCCTCCTGAGAAGAATTATTTGACCATGTATGTGTGGGGTTATTTCTGTGCTCTAGTCTATTCCATTGGTCTATGTGCCTGTTTTAGGTATAAATAGTAGAGTTTTGACTAGTATAGATTTGTAACAGAATTTTGTATCAGGAAGTTGTGATGACTACAGCTTTGTTCTTTCTGAAGATTGCAGTGACTCTTCATAGGTTTTTAATGGCTTTTTTTTTTTGGTACCAAATTTATTTATTTGAAGAAATGATACAAATGAAAGGACATTTGTGTGGTTTTTTTTATTCTTTTTTTCATGGCAAGTTTTGGGATACTTTTTTCCTATTTCTGTGATAAGTGATACTGGACTTTTGGTAAGAAATTGCATCAAATCTATAGATTGCTTTCAACAGTATGAACGTTTTCAAAGTTTTGATTCTTCCCCAGAACAGTAAAATGCTTAGTGATAAATTTTGCCGAAGAGATTAAAGACCCATACATGAAAACTATAATTATGTGCTGAAATAATTGAAGAAGACACAAATAAATGGAAAGGTATCTGTGTTCTTGGATAATATTCTTTCTTAGTGCATGGAGATCTGGGGCACTCAGAGCCACATATCAATTTATTGGACATTCAGTGGGTCTAATACTTTTCAGTTTTAGTGGGTGGGAAGGGAGGGATAAGGGGGAAAAAGGGGTATTACGATTAGCAGACATAATATAGGCAGGGCACGGGGAAGGCACTATAACACAGAGAAGACAAGTAGTGATTCCATAGTATTTTACTATGCTGATGGACAGTGACTGTGAAGGGGTATGTGGTGGGGACTTGATAATAGGGTGAGTCTAGCAACCATAATGTTGCTCATGTAATTGTATATTAATAATACCAAAATAAAAATAAAAGAAAAATTAATGGAGGAAGAGTGTGAATTTCTGGATGAATGTACCAAAATCAAATATAGAAAAAAACAATCAGAGGTAATAATATTCAGATTTTATCAGCTTTAGTAACTTGGATTTTGGAATCATGTAAAATGTAAAAGTATGGGACATTGTTCCAAACTACATATGAATATAATGCTTGTGATGATTAAATAAAGTGCCTACTCTTTAAATCAACACAGAAATTTATATGTACATATACAAATTTACAACATACTATATGTGTTTAATATATATATATATTTGAACAATAATTTAAGTTGTAGATGAGTTATAATTTTACAAGGAAATAGTAAACTCAAAATTACTACTAGTAGAGGGTGGCTCTTAGAGGAGGAACTGAATTATAAAAGAAAGAAAAATAAAGAGTGCAGAAGTTATGCTACCATATGTCAATGGAAAGACAGGGCTCCTATAATCCACAGATAAAAAATAAAAAAAACATATTCTGTAATGTCCTACAGTGATAAAATTGATGCACTGCAGTCCCAGTGAAGGCTTCATGTTTTTTTCCTCAATTATAAGTATATTTGAACATACACCACAATTCACCATGTGCATAAATATGATTTCTGTGAAGAAAGACAGATTTGATAGTGAAGTATTTCTGGATTTCTTTTAAACTTTATATTCCTTTGCAAAGCTCTTTTAAACTTGTGTGTTGTAGAGAATTAATTAGAATGATACTTCAAAAAAAGGACAACAGACTAGAGGATTGAAAATTCTAATGGGACTGCACTTTGTTAGCATTTCTATGATTAAATTCAATGATATATTAAGTAGCTATATTGGCATTTAAGACTTAAATAGTATGAAAAAATGAAATATATAGATATGTGGCTGTTAGTGAATTACTTTATTTGCATTAAACTTTGTGAAAAATAGAGATTATACCTATGCCTTGCCATAAGCAATATCTCAAGCGATGTCAATAATGTTTCATTTGAAATAAGGGTGTCAGTTATTACGTTTATTTTCATGACCAATTATGGTCTATTCAAAACAAAATACAAGGCATAATAAAACAGCATAAAAGGATAATCCAGGAATAACAGATAGAGTAACATATCACCAGCAGGAGAATTTCATTCCAAACCTAGTCTAAAGATTATGGTGGTCTCTAGAATTAAATAAGAAGACAATCGCTGTGTAAAACTTGTCTGAAATGTCATCAGACACTGGAATTTGGAGGTCTTACTCTGAAGAACATGTCTAAAAATAAAAGTCCATCTATGGTCTCAGAATTATGGTTTCATAATCTTCTTGTATGAATAGTATCCAGAAATGTTACATGTAATCATTCAACACAATTTGATTCAATCACAAGCTAATTTAATAAAAATATGATTTCACTAGAATGACTATTTCAAGGCATAGCCTTTCTGTTCAGGGAAATTTAGTTAACAGAGTTAGTAAAGTATATTTTGGTTATGCCCAAAATTTGACTGATTCATAGTAAAGCTAATTACATCTTTGATCCTTGTGGAACTGATATTGTTTTAGTTTTGACACCTGAATTTTAAAGTGTCTCTTTATTTTGGGGGGTTGGAGGGTAAAATTGTAAGCTGTGTTTTTAGAACAGTTTTAGGCCACTACTAGTCATTATCATGTAGAAGTAATTAATGATATTGTACGTGAACATTTAACTCTTCTCCCTTTTAAATGCAAGGAAGAAAGAGAAATGTAGTGCACTTGTAAATGTGGTACCTCTTCAAATGGGTATGGAGCTCAAAATGAGTTTCAGTTTTCATAGGATTGAGGATCTAATTTCATTTTATGTTTTCAGTGAAGTTACTGTACCATTCATTTCTTCTCATAGTTACTGCTTAAATAAAGAAAAGAGTTGGAGTGGGAAGAGAGTCATTAATAATGTGATAGTTTTCATTGCTATGTATATTAAGCTCCTATCATAATATGGGATGTATACACTAAATAACAATAATTAGTGGTGTTTTAATGCAAATAAAATAAACTAAAACAGCAGTATGTCCCTAAAGTGATTAAAGAACATTTATCTCTAGCCCTGTCATCAGCCCCCAGTTCTGTCTGTGGGCTAAATGTGAGGCTGAATTTAGATAAAGCCTCAGATTATTTTGATTAAAATTACCTTACTTCCAGAAGCAAGTAGAAAAGTCAAGATGGAAGAAAATTGGCCAATATTTTCAAGAAGATTGTTGATAAATATAATCTCTTTAGGCATTGTGATAGCTCTCTACCACTATTTTCTTCAACACAGTCAACTCTATATGGATTATTAACGTACTAATAATCAACATATTAGGCTCTTTTATAGATGGAATGTATAAACATGTTTAACAATAATGATCCTGTTAATTGTTTCATGATAATATTGATGACTAAAAATGTAATGATAAGCTTTTACTGGCAAAAAGTATTTCAGTTTGTAGCAAATAAAATGCAATTTTGTTGAAACCATGAAAGGTACTAATTGAAAGTGAAGTTTTCAGTAATATGCACTTACTTGCCTTGACAGTCAAAGATGCTTCCTTTTTATAATTGCATTCTTTTTTAAATGTCATGAAAATTACTTCAGTCAAACTTGGTATGTCACATATAGAGAAAGAAATCTCACTCCTGAGAGAAAATAAAAATAAGAAGAGGAACTATATGTCAAGCCTTCTCCAATCACATTGAAACTTGAAAATAATAAAAAGTAGTATTTAAAATTTTCATTCTAGGACTTTTCCATAAATCTTAGCGATCACAATGAAATGTATTTTGAGTAATAACTTAACAAAAATGTGAGTGAAAGATAATTCCCATTATACAGTCGTGAATCCTGGAAAATGTTTTTAACACCTTTGTGTCTTAGAGCAAACTTATTCTTTCATAATCAAAATTCTAATTCTTTTTCATTTCAAATGTATGTATAAATTTTTGTGGTCAGTAAATAGAAACTCAGTGACTGGTCTGAGAAATCTTACTGCATCTTTCACTGTCTTCCTTCAACTCCAGGCCTTTTAAAAAAAAACAGTTGTATTTTTCACACTGTAAGTATGTTAAAGTAGAGATTTTTATTAAAAGTTAAGAATTTTTTTATTATTCTTATTTAGAAATTATCATTGTAATTACTTTGTTGCCTAGAATAATTTGGCTAGTGAGTCTATAAATATTGCTAGCATTGTTTTAAAGGTGCTCACCTAGTAGTTAAAGGAAATCAGAAGCTGATTCTCCACATTTCTAATTTTTAGTTCTTTATTTTTAAGTCATACATAGTCTAAAAAACAACATTCTGGCATTTAAAAGAATATTTAAATATCTAGAACTCAGAGGTCCATTTTAAAGATTTAACTTAATCAATTGTAAGAATCTTTATAAAATAAGATTGAATTGAAATATTTTAATTGTTTTAAAAGAAATCCATCTCCTTTACTACTAGTTCTTTACTACTAATGTGATGACTTATTTGTCCTATTTTTGTGTACTTTCAAAATATAATTTTTATTCATTGTTTTTATTTGGGAAGCTGAATAAAAAATCATGTCAAATTGTTTGTATATTTAAGTGGGAATAAGGTAAATTCCAACCATAAAATTCTTCATATATCTGTTACTTAACAGAGATAGATTTTGTTTGGAAATTTGTGATTTTAAGTTTAAATAGCTGAGAGTAAGCTTTAGGATTCAGTATTTAATTATGGCTGCTGTTTCACTTTTTCAGGAGTCTATGTATGAGTTGTATGCTCAAGTGTGTGTGTGTGTGTGTATTCATATATCCCTGAATGTGTGTCTGCATATATGTTAATATTTATTACATATGATATAGAATATGTGGCATGTAATTATATTCAAATATGAAGATAATAGTAATAGAATGCCAATTTTATAATCTCAGTTGTAAAACTTATTTGCTTTTGTGTCTTTTTTATATGGATATTCAAAATGAAAAAAAAAAGGTATGCTGTATTCTAGAATGTAGGCAGGAAATAGATGAACTGAGCCTAGATCATCTTATAGCACCAGAGAGTAGGGAAACATCCCCCTCCAAAAAAAAATCAGTGATGGAGGTATGTCACAGAGGCACAGAAACAAACTAAAAGAGCTGCGAGTGGTCAAAACTAAAATTTGAGCAATAAAATACAATAGTATTTGATGATAATCCAAAGTATAAAGTAAATATTCATGAATCCATGCAGATATAAATAAACAAATTCATTAATAGTCGGCTGTGCATTATCACTTTATTCCAAAAAAGTACAAAGTAGAAAAATGGAAAAAAGTCTAACTTTATACTGGAGAAAACTGACAAACACTATCTCAGCCAGGTCAACATCAGCATTGATAAACCACATTGATAGTACGTACCCATGATATGATGAGAATAGCATTTTACCACTAAGATCATCCTCCCTAAAGCCTGTAACTTCAGTGCAATTGTGATTAAAATACAGTGGCAATCCCAATTGTAGGTCATTGTATAAAATTCCTGATCAACAGTCCTCAAAATTGTCAAGATCACCAAAAACATACAAAGTGTGAGGAAATATCATAGCCAAGGACCTAAAGACAAGTGAAAACTAAATAAAATGTATCTTGGATGGGATTCTGGAACAATAAAAGGACATAGATAAAAATTCATGAAATCTGAATAAGATATGGGCTTTAGCTAATAATAATGTATTAATACTGGTTCATTAACTGTGACAAATGTATTAAATTAGTAATGTTAGATGTTAATAACAGGGGACACTGGATGTGGTGTATATGAGAATTCTCTGTACTATCTTCACAAATTTTCTGTAAATCTAAAACTCTTCTAAATAAATTTGACTAAAATATGTTACTAGTCATGACTGTAGGCTTATCAAGAATTGGCTTTCCTCCAGTGTTAAATATTAAAACTAAATATTAAATATTTAAACAATATTCCTTGTGCTAGAATTAGGGGAGAAAAAAGATCAGTCACACAATATTCATCATTTTCCTCATAGACAAAGATCACAAATAATTTAAAGTACATATTTTCCAGAAAGAATTTTTAAATTTCTATTATGAGAATATTACTTTACCATCTAATTCCAAGGAAAAAATTCTGTTTTAATTAGATATTTTGACTAGGGTAGGAAAAGTCACTATAGTGTGAAATAGGGGCAGGGCAAAACATGGAAATTTATAGTGGGTAACTCAAAACCTACAGCCTTGTATTATAGCTCTGGGGGAAAGGGTGTTCCTGGCCTAGGGCAAGTGCCCTGTGAAATGAGTAAAAGTGAAATAAGTCAAAGGAAAAGGTAGGTTGGGAGAAAGGCTTTTATTCCTTATAGATGCTAGTCAGGCTTGGCAGCATCCATCGCCTCAGGCTGCAGCTCACATTCTGCTTCCCTTGCCTGCCCCTTCCATCAGGAACTCCATGGGCAGGTTCTTGGTGGGCAAACACCAGACCAATTACATACCAGAAACAGATGAGAAGAAAGAATGTTTTCTCTCCACCGCTTGACCCAGATAGTAGGAAGGCTCTGCAGCAGTAAACACCTATTGATATGTAAATGAACTAAGGCTAGGCAGGAGATTCTGGAAATTCTGCTGTTTACTCCAGCAGTCTCAAAGTATTTTATTATTCTATTTGTCCTCGAGCTAAATTACTTTCACTTTGAGGCAGATAAATGAGGTACTTTTCCATTTGATTATTATTAGAGGTAAACAGTGTTTCTGCTCTGGTAAAATCTTATAGGGTATGATTCTAATGATCAATAAATGAAGGTTAAAAAATTTAAGACATAAGTTAATAGTTTCAATATTTTGCTTTCCCCAGCAGCCCGAGATGAACATAATAAAATACTTTCATACTGACCCATTTCAAATGTAAGAGCCCAAACTGTTTAAGATCTAAAGTATGAACATAGTAGAAAGTGCACTACTATTTTAATCCAAAGCAAAATTAAACAAGGGTTCATCCTTATAGTTCTACAGCAATAGTTCTAGAAATCTGCACATTTTTTTATTGTGTAAGTTTATTTTCTGCCTGTCATTTTTCCTTCCCACATTGGCTGCAAATACTTTCCACTTTGATCTTAATGTCTCCAAAACATGTTCTTTTAAGTACTTTGTTTTTGTGTTTCTATTGAATTGTCTTTTTAAATGTCAGATATTTGCATCTATTTTTTTTGCAATGCAGTTTTCAGAAAATACTTGTTGGGAAATTTAAGAAGTGCTTACTCCCACTCACTGGGTAGCTATGTGCTGCAGGCCAAACATAATTAAATTTTTTGCAGTCATCTGAATACTAGACTCTTTTCTAACAGATTAGCATTAAAATGCCAGAAAAAAATGAGCCAAGCTGACACTGCTAGATAAAAACCATTGGTAAGCTTTCTTTATTTCTCCCTTAGCAAGACCCTTTCCATTCTGAATTCCTAAAAGTTTATCAAGGTCTGTGTAGAAGCATTGACAAGCTAGATTGGAACAGAAAATTTGGGTATTTTTTGTTTTATTTTTTTCTAGCTAACTCATGCACTTGTACCACTAAGCCAGAAGCTCAATATTCTCTTTCCTGTTCTTAGTACAAATAATTTTTCATTCTGTAAACTCATACTCTTTTTAATTTTGTAGATTCTTTATTTTTTCTTATAGTATTTTATTAGGATGGTACTTTCACTTATTTAATCATTCACTATATCTTTATTAAATACAGATTATATGACAAGTGTAGTATGACGTGCTAAGAATATTTCAAAAACACGGAAAACAGAATCCTGAATGGCAAAGAGCTCATAATCAAATGGGAAAGATAACTAAGTAGATAATTAGAGTATAATATGATACTGAAATAACTAATTGAGAAACAAGCAACATACTTAAGATTCTTGTCTTCATCTTTCCTTTCTACTGTCTAATATATTTTTGACCTCTTGAAACTTTCCCTTAGCCTTTCTAAGGTTATAGGCATCATCCCACTCAAAGGAAAAAAACGAGTAACAATCAGGACAGGCATGTCAACAGGGATTTTTGTGAAATTATGAGTTCCAAATGAGATCTTCATTGATCTTAATTTCAAAAATTAGGGCTGCCGATATTTGCCTGGATCCTCAGTAGTATGTCATGAAGAGTGCTCTGGATCAGGGTAGATACTCTCACGATGTATTTCAGTCCTGTTCATTCACCAGTGGGCCCTATTCTAACTATACTTTCTCTTTCACTTGTAGTGCTACCAACAGTAATTGTTTTTATTGAAAAATACATCAGTTTTGGAGTCAGAAGAACCTGGGCTATAGTCCTAGCTTCATCACGTAGTTGAATAAGACACTGGTTGAGGAAAATTATTAAGACTCCCTGAGAGTCTGTGTTTTGTCTTATTTTAAAACACTGGTTCTTAATCAGGCATAACTTTACATCCCAAAGACATTTGGTACCAGCTAGACACATATTTGATTCTCACAAATGGAGGGCTGCTATGGATATCTGGTACATAGAGGCCAGATAGGCTGTTAAACATTCCATGATGAACAGGATAGCCCATCAACAAAGAATTATTCAGCCCCAAGTGTTAATAATACTGCTGTTTAGACACCCTTTGTATTAGTTTGCTATACACAAAATACCAAAGAAAGGATGGCTTAAACGCCAAAAATTTACTATCTCACAGTTTGAAAGCTGGGAGCCCAAAATTAGCAGCAGGATTGAGTTGTTCTGAGGCCTGTCTCCTTGGCTTCCTGACAGTTACCCTCTTGCTGTGCCCTCACGCGTTCCTACTGTGTGAATGTATCTCTGGTGTCTCTTCCCTTTCTTGTTTGGACAACAGTCATATTGGATTAGAGTCTTAGCCTAATGACCTCATTTTAACTTAATCACCTTTTTAAAGGGCTGATTTTAACTAGATCACCACTATCTCCAATTATAGTCATATTCTAAGGTACTGGGGCTTGGGACTTCAATATATGAAATTTGAGGGAACACAGTTCAGACACTGATATCCTTGTTGAGAGCATTGACTGGTTTCAAATCCCAAACTAACTTTAGAAATGTATTCAAACTTTAAAGTGTAAGAATTTCCTCATTTGTAAAATAATAGTGCTTATTTCAACGATATGATTTGAGGATTAAACTAACACATGCAAAGTTTAGAAAAGATATCTTCAACATGAATTCTTTTGATGGAATAGCTATTTGTCATTGGACATGTGATCTGTGAAATAGGAAGTTCCATTATATAATGATTACATTAAATAAAGTTATTTTCAAAGTACTTATTATTATTTTCTAGCATATACAAGTATTTAATAAATATGGATTCCCCTTCAATTTTTCTTACTGATTCTGTGTACACAGAAGCTAGGAACAGTATTAAAATGATATTAGACAAGAGAAAAAAACACCTATAACAGGAAGAATCAAAATATGCAAAATTTGAACTTCTTATCTATGAAATTTTCTTGATATTTAAGTAGAAATATGACTCCTGTACCCTTGAACACAGGTCTATTATTGAATTTATCTTGAGGCATTGTTTTTTATTTCTTTCCATGTCTATCTTTTTACTGAATTGTGAGTTTCTTGATAAGGCACCATATTTTCTGTTTCTTTGTATTTCTAACTGTTGGCATAGCTCTAGCACATAATAATATAATTAATAATAATAAAATAGATGCATTTTGAATGTTTGAAACATACTATATACTGTGTTCACCATTCAAAATGGATTAGTTCAACAATAGAGTGACTGTATAAGTATGTATGAATATTGCCACTATATGAACGGTATAGGATGCAATCTTGAGAAGCTGAACGAAAATTTAAAGTCAAGCAACTTGATTCTTTATTCCATGCTCTTAACTACTACAATGTAAAATAAACTCAATAAATGTAAGATGAATAAAATGAATTAAAGTCACACTCAGAAACTACGATATGTTAATCTTAATACTGTGTACATGCATCCCTGGTATCTCTTCCCCTTGTTGTATGAACACCAGTCATATTGGATTAGAGTCTCAGCCTAATAACCTCATTTTAACTTAATTACCTCTTTAAAGGTGTGAAATCTATGTGACTTGAGAGAAAGCATAATAAACATTTATATGGTTCTCAAAATTAAAGGTGAGAAATAATGGAAAAGTGAGCTAAACAGACATCATTCACTGTTTTTGAGGGTAGTTTTGTTATCTTGAACATATTAAAAATTAGAAATGGTAATTCCATTTTGTTGGAGAGACATATTTATACTAATCAGTCAAGTGGAGATAGATAGATAGATAGATATAGATAGAGAAATAGATCTATAAGCATATACACACAGATATTTATAATTATATACATACTTTTAAAAATAAAGGTTCAAAATAGCTGTGCTTGGAATTAAATAAAAATTATTTAAGCATAGATCATAGCTGCTACAAACAAATTTCAATGCTGAACAATCCATTTGTACATTTTGTATATTGTACACGTATTTGGTGATATCAAGTAGTAGCACAAAATAATATTTAGAATGCTTGCTAGATAAATTCTTAAAATTTGTTCTTCCTTATCAATTACAGTACGTAAGACCTATAAAATCTTCCAAGTTGTTAAGTCTAAGGTCAATACTCAGTTATCATCCTACTTGACCCGTGGACCACATTGAATACAGCTGAGTACTATTTTGCCTTAACAAACTTTCTTCTTTTGTCTTCCAGGAAACGAACCCCTCCCCTCCACCCAGATTTCCTTTCTACCTCACTGGTTGCTCTTTTGATCACTTTTATTTTCCTACTTCAAAACTGTTAATTTTAGACACCTTGGTCTTCTCACTACTCTCCATGTAACAAACACTCCTTCGGTGATTTCATCTTATATTATGACTTTAGCATCAACTGTGTAACCATAAATTGAAAACTTATTATTTCTCACAAGACTACTATCCTGAATTCCAGGCTTGTGTAGTAATTTAAGTTATAAAAATATTTTTCCTGTTTTTTTCTCCCAAAATAAGCTCTACACTTAACATTCAGTTACTATTTCAGTAAACTATAACTCATTCCTTATGATTGTTTAAGGTAAAGGCTTTAGAGTTATCCTTTTCATTTATATCTCACATACTTATTTTTGCTGTATTATATATATTTCTTGCTGTATATATAACAGTATATTCAACAACAGACCAGAGGTTTACCAGTACTATTGTTAACCATCCACGTCTGAGTCACATAATCATTTAGCTGTTGTTAGTAAACCACCAACCACAATATGTCAGTAACATATGACAATAAAGTTTCATTCTTATAAATCTGCTGGTTGATTGGTGTGACTCTGCCCTAGACTGTGGTGACTGGACATTAGTGATTAAGCAGAGCTCAGTTCAGTGGCTCAACATCATGGATCCCTCATCTTCCTCCTGAGACCCATGCATCAACTAAGACATGATCTTTTCATGGAGATTACAGATGCATAAAAATATATAGTCTCTTTACAAGATCTCTTAAGGCTTAGGGTCAGAATTGGCTAAACCCCGTTCCAAGAGGTGGTATGATACACTCTGCTCATGGGGACATTGCAAGAGTTTTCCTATGGGGAGGAATTAAGTCCTTTGGCCAAGCAGTCAATTGATTAGAGTAGTGGAGTGAGTGTCATGCCCCTGGTATCAGACACCAAAACATCTAGATGAGAATTTTTACCTGCGAGGTTTGGGTAATTTATCCAACTATGATATAATCAATATTATCAGCAGAATGAAGTAAATCTATTAGGTCAGCCCTTGTGCGTGGACCTGACCCAGTGGCTAAAAAAGGGTAGGATCAACCAATCTACCAAAACTAAATCTGTTTTTACATAGAGGAAGGAACATTTCTTATATTGCAAAGTGGAAACAAACTTGGCTTTCTTAGGGAATTTCTTCCCTGAATATATAAAAACAATGAGATTAACATAAATCAAGTTAAAAATACACTGGTCAAGATGTTGATACTGGCCTTTGTTGTGTCCTTCCAGTAAATCTGCAGAAAAAAGCTTATAAATATATACTAGATAAATTTATATATAATTACATGTATATATTATAGATGTACATTTATATTATATAATTTCACTCATACAAGTATAATTTCTCTAATCTTCATTTAACTTATTCACTAGAAAAGAATATGATCAGCTATAATTGAGTTTGGTTTTCCATGGTCTTAATTTTTTTTCTTTTATCTTCTGTAGTTTTGAAGATTGTTAATACCTCATATATTTATCTTTAAATCCTTGACTCTTATTTTAAGCACTTATTTTAAACCTGAAGTTTAAAAAACTTATGCTTCTATTGGTTCACACTACTGCTATGAATACTTTCTAGAGATATAAATAGAACTGCCTTCTGAAAGAAGAAAAGGACCGTTTTATTGTTGTTTTGATTCAAATGGCTTACCTTCCGTTTTGGAGAACATACTGCTCAAAGTCTTTATTTTCAACTCATTATCAATTTTGCACAGCCCAGCATGTCAGAGTCTAGCGACTATTTTACAAAGATGTGGCTCTTTTCTTAAGAAGAAAAGACAATTATAAATTCTTACAATGTAAAGTACTCCATAATCACTTTATCCTGGGTGTAACATTAATAGAGTTTGTTTAATAAATCAGGTTTATTACCCATTATAAACCTACGAAGCTGGGTTGCATTATAATTGCAGTCATATCTGGATGGGGCAGTTTTACCCCTCAATAGCTGCCAGTTGCAAAGACATAAAGATTAGGTAACAAGCCTGGAACATATGTCAATTGCTTTAAAATTGCAATTTCATTACCATTAAATCAGCAAAATTTTGACATGGTTTTGGTGGCTTGGAAAATCCAATGGTTTCCAAAATACAAAACTTAAATATGTGATAAACTATTTTTAATCATAGTTTGCCTTAGATAGTTTGCACTAGAAAGGCATACTATTACTCAGTTCTAGTCATTATGAAAGCGATTGGAATGTAAATATCTTACCAAGTGTGGTATAGCTCCATAAACCCACAAAATACATCATGTCTTTTCTACACCATCAGTGATATCCTAGAGAGACATCAATAAAGATGGTTTGAACACATAAGTCAGATTCAGGTTTATAATATCAATTTATTAGATATTACTTTGTTATATCTGCTATGAAGGAAATAACATCTCCTTTTGGAGCAGTCTCCTTAGATTTAGGAATTCTTACTCTTGCCAGGACATAGAGTTATCACAGGCCTTTCAAAATCCCAATAACAAACTTGGTTTCTGTTCCTTCACTTTTTAAAAATTTATTCATTTCACTGAAATGCATAAGAGCTTGCAAAATGAATAGACACCCTACTTTGTTCTACTCTAAATTAAAGTGACAAATACAGATACATGTACACACACACAGCAAGGTAGAAAGAGATTCTCCTTCTATGTCTGCTGAATTTTCACACAAGTGCCAGCAAGGAAACATTTGATATGGATGAGTGCTACAAATAAACTCTGTTTCATACCCTCCATTTTTTATCCCATGACTCATATTTTTTTGCCACCAACTTGGTGCCAGGCACATTAATCCGGGTCAGTACCTATACTCAGAGTCAGTTTATTCTAGATACTTGTCAGAAACACAGTGGGTGATGCTGATGTTTAAAGCCTGTCTCATGTTATTGCAGTGTGCAGACAGCACTGACTGTGAAACTGAAGGAGACAGTATTAATGGCTCTGAGAGAACGAGCAGTTCTTCCACTGTAAAACCCAGAAGCATGCCAAAATGCACTCTCCAAATTCTCTTCTGCAGGCCTGATTGGATATCGAAACACTGGCATCCATTTATACATGCTTTTTGGCTTTATCTCTGTTGCTGGTACTTCAAATAGTCTCAAGTTCAACTGGTTATGAAAGAAATCCTTGTCTAGAGAAGTTCCCTGACAGAAGAGTCACAGAGGCCGTGTGATCTGATGCGAGGAAATGAAGGAAGAGGTGGACAGATGACAGCGATCATTCAACACCATCTATGTGCCCAACACTTTTGCTCCTTTACTTCATTTACACCATGTTTTTGAATAATCATATCAAACCTAGGACAAAAGTCTGAATCATATTTAACAGAGCAGTAAACTAAGATTGATTCACATATTTTAAGTCGTCTATTTTGAAAAAGTAAAATCTATGTCAAATAATGTCATCAGAATCTAAAAGGACTACTGGGAAATGAAGTATACATTATGGATGTATTGGTAGTTATGAGATTCTGCTGTAAGAGATATTTACTAAAACAAGAAAGGAAAAGGAGCCCTGGGCAACCCTATATAACTGATAAAAGTGCCAGTTGGAGGAGGAACTAAGACTTGGTTTTGAGGCGTATCAAAGGCAAGCTTGAACATACTCTAAGTTTGAAAATAAATTCCTTACATTAAATTGATTACCAAGTAAATTATATGATGTATAATGGACATAGTTTGACCCTAGGGAAGTGAGACAAACAGCCGGTGCCCTAGGGAGCTGACACTCCAGATTGTGTTAACTATAGTAAATATAAAAAACTATAGTAAATATAAAAACACCCAATTTAACAATACAGGCCAAATACCGAACCATGTAACATTTGTATTAGTTTTCTCTCGCTGTTGTAACAAATTACCACCAGCTTAGTGTCTTAAAATAACACACATTTACTTTATTTCTGTTTTGGAGGCTGCAAGTCTAAAATTGGTCTTGAAAGTGTTGGTAGGGCTTGCTCCTTCTGGAGGGTCTGTAGGGAAGGTGTTTCTTTGCCTTTTCGAGTTTCTTGTCTGCTTTCCCTGGTCTAAGGCCTCTCTGTTTTCAAAGAGCACACCTCCAAATCCTTTTTCTGTGTCCCCTTCTGACTTTGACCCTCTTGTTTTCCTCTTCTAGGAATACTGTGACAACATTAGGTCCATTGTAAATCAGGGTAACTTCCCCATCTCAAGATTTTTAATCACATTCACAAAGCCCCTTCTAGAGATTAGAACAATGGCATCTTTGGGCCCCATTATTTTGTCTTTAAATGCTATACAAATTAGAAGATGGAAATCGGAAAATTCAATGCATTTTCACTGCTATACATATGACTATATTTTTCAATTTACAATGCTTCATCCCTTTATGCATAAAAGCCATTTTAAATGCACTTTCCCCAGCTTTCTGCATTTTAGCCAAGTTTGTTTCAGTTCTTCACATAGACTATGCCCTTTCCTAAGCAAAGGTTTTGAAATTACCTCTCTTGAATGCTAAAATACCATTATCACCCCAGTTCTTCTGTTGTACAACATTTATCAAAGTTTTAATTAAAATTATACTTGTGTAATTAGTTTAATTTCCACCCATGCAACTGAAACATAAATTCTGTGAGTGCAGGTATCATGTCTGCCTTGTATGAGAAGACAAGTAAGAGTATATTTTTTTCAATGAATAAATGACTGAATAAAGAATAAAAAATAAAACTCTTCCTCACTTAGTGTTATGAACTACAGAATGATAGGAATGCAATCAAATCTGAAGAGACTGCTTAAGAATATTATTTTTTTCTACCATTAAAATGCATTCTCACTTTTTTCTTTTTAGGGAGAGGCTCTATAGAGATTTAAAAATGAAAATGCTATGGTATGCCCAGCAAAAGTCAATTCTCTGCTCTCTGTGTCCCGAAGGCAAAGATTTTAAGAACGTCTTCCAAAAGCCTCACGAGGTGGCCTTCATGACCTTGGTAGGTTTGCCAGAATCCTGGATCTTGCCCTTTGGTTTATAAACTGATTTTGTCAGCACAAAGAGGGAAAATTCATCTCTAGGGAGCAGATTTACATTAAAGAAGCATATAAGCCTGATGCCAATATATTAATTTCCAGTGAGATTTTTAAGTCCCACAGGTACTGGAATGGGGAAGTCTCCTTAAATACACATTATTCCCTCTAAATAGTCCAATATGGAAGGGAGATAATCCAAATTTTGTTTGGTTAGCACACATTCCAGATGAAAACAGTTAGTGCTCATGAAATTATATAAATGCAAGATCGACATGTAAGTCATTTCAAAAATTCTTCAGAGGTGTTTTTGGGACACACCCGACTGCAGAGCCTCTTAATCAGAACACATTCTTGGCAGAGCTTGATAGGCATTGCCAGTATTTCTTCTACGATTTTCCTTTCTTGTGATTATTTAACTGAGTTATATTTCTCTGTTATGTATATTCTTCATATATACTGAGATAAATTCTCCACTAATATTTAAGTCCATTTAGTCCTATGAACCAAGTTGTTCTTAGATTATTTGTATAGCTTTGCTTTAACAGAGTTTTTGTTGTTGTTTGTTTTTTTTTCCCTGTCTAAAGTGTATCTTATTATTCCTTAATTCTTCAGACAGGAAAGACCATCTGAAAACTGCGTACTTTTGTACAAGTTTAATTTTTATATAATCCTTACAGTTACTAAATATTTATGAATATATTAGAAAACTTGTTTTTTCTAAAATAGTCTAGATAATTGTAAGGATTCATATTCTAACAAGATAATTTATCAAGAGATTCACCCAAATTATTTTTCCAATTTCTTAAACTTTATGAAATATCCCAATAGGTAGATAGTATGTAATGAATATTATTATCATTTATTAATAATCTATGGCCTCTGTATACAATTCATCTACCTTTCAAGATGTTATTTACATAGTGGAAAACAAGTAAGGACTTTTCATGAAGCTCACATTTACTTGGGAGAAAACAGAAAATTAACATAAATAAACAGGATAAAGATGTCATGAAGAAAAGCTTTGATTGAAAATGATCAAAAGAAAGCTGTCTTAGATGCTCACGCAGTAAAGAAGTCTCTGTGGAAGTGATAAAATATAAGTGATGAGAAGTTAGCAGCCATGTGGACATTGAGGCTCAATAAAAAGAAAACAAAAGCCCCAAATGTAACAAACTGAAAAGCATAAGACACCCAGAAAGATAGAAAGCAAAGAGTTTAAGAGCTAAAACAGGAAAAGAAGGCAGGAAACAAATCCTGTTGGGCTGTGCAGGTCAGGTCAAGACTTCGGGTTTTGCTCTTGGAGTCATGGAAGGTCATCAGAATGAAGAGTGAAATACTCTGGTTTTGTATTTTTAAAGGATGGCTTTGCCTGCTTTCTGGAGATTACACGGAGACAAGAACTAAACTAATGAATCTGTTGTAAGGTTCCGGCCACACTGCAGATGACAGAAGACAAGGGCTGGAATTATAATTGCAGGATTACAGGGGGTGAGGAGTGGTCAGGTTTGAAATGTATTTTGGCGCTAGAATGACAGAACCATCAGTTAGCTTGCTGTGGCCCTGCGAGCAAGAATGGAGACAGGGGTAGCTTTTGATGGTGTCATTATAGCATCCTCTCCTTTCCACCCCCAAGACTCGAGTGCACAGTTAGTCTGACATCTGAGGAACTGAGTGGTCTAACTTTTTAACAATTTACCACTACTGTTCACATGCCTGATGTTTCATCACAATGAGATAATCGTTGTTCCCAAAAAATGCTTTCCACGTTGGCATTTCTATTTCTAATGCACTTCAGTCTGCCTAGAATGATCTTGATACTCATCTCTGCCTCTCAAGACTCTTCATTCTGTAAGAAGTTAAACACATGCTAACTCGTTATCAAAACTTTTCTGAACCCTATAAATAAATACGTATCTCTTTTGAATGCCCAAGAACTTAATGTATAACAACTCTTAAATTATTAATAGTACAGTGCATTGCAGATATGTGAAGAGTCATCTCTTCTAATAACTACTTACGAGCATTGAACATTACTTTGCAATTTTTGCACTTTATATAGTTAAGTTTTTTCATGTTATAATAACTATGTGTAGTAGGTGCTCATAAATAAGTAGGGTAATTAAAAAACAATCTGTTCAAAGTTACTCCCTGTATTTTAGCAAAAGCTATAATTTTAAACTTGTTTAATAGTACACTATAATTCATTTTTTGTAATGAGCCAAAACACACACACACACGCAAAAGTTTGTTTTTCTTCTTGTTTGCTTGTTTTGTTTTAACTGAAGGGGCCAGAATAAGTTGCCTCTCATCAGGGGCAGCCCCTATCCAATTAAATTTAAATAGGAGGGACAGGGCAGGCCACAGAGGGTAAGAAAGCCTGGACCTCACACCTAAATTAGAGCCAACTCTGAAAGGTCAGAGCTCTCTGTGGGATTCATTTATGCAACTTGACCACTGTTCAAGTCTCTGTACTCCATCCTGTTTCTCTTCCTCCCTTACAGGTATTGTTATGAAGTATTCCCCCAATTAATCTTATACAGTTGAAACTCTTGTCTCAGAATTCTCCAGAGAGCATGGCCTCAGAAACAAATAAGTCAAACTAAGTAAAATGAAACAAGCAAATCCTTTAGGGAAAATATTTATAAAAAAAATTAAAACATACAGTTTCATCAACTTTGCATATAGAAGCATTAAGAACATTTTCCACACAGACCAAATAATTTTAGAGCAGTGTTTTGGTTACCTTTTTGTGTTTTCTTTTTAGGTTTTCAAAAACTATGTCAACATAATTTTTCGTACTCTTTACTCCACTGACTTAAGAAATTCTAGCTCATATTAAATGACACTTTGGGTGGTAAAGAGCAAGCATATGTGGATATTGATATTCCAGTAAAATATAGAAGTTTTTCTTTTTAAGTAAACAAGGTAACAAGCAATCTTGGAAAAGTGGATGCTTCAAGTATTAAGAGTCAAAAAAATTACTAATTCAAACTTTGGTTGCATTAACTCTTTTTTAAATTTGTCCAATCAGATGTCATCAATTTCTCTCTGTAGTGAATGACAAAATCTCTCAAATACTGAAAAATAGTCAAGCTCTTGAATCATTTCATAAAATATCTTGATTTTATGCTTGAAGCTAAATGAACTTTCATCCACAAAGTGAAATGTTAAAACTCGTCAAGATCTTGAATCTTTTAAGATGCACACTTGAGCAAGACACTAAAATGGAGAAATATTCTTGACTCTCCTCAGAAATGCAGTTTTTTAATCTCATACCTCTTACCAAAATCTTCTGTGAGTACATTTATACTCAGCAGAGACAAGGTGAATATTGATAAAGCAGTCTTGAATTCCCTACCCACTTTTTTCCCTCATGAACCACAGATTTACTTCAGTTTCAACACATTAATCATATTAATCATAGTTCAAATTTAAGCCAGATCCTTCAAAGTTGTTGATCATGCTCTATTTTCTCTGAATTAGAGTAGTTTTTGCTTTCAAAGACTTTTCTTTTTAAAGCTTAAGTATTAACTTTCAGAAAAATTCCACTTCATTTCTAGAAAGTCCTTTATAGTGAAGGATATATGGTGGTGTTGTAATCTCTTTAGTGAATTAGTCAAAATGAAGTGAACAAATTCCTCAGATGTATGTGCAACTATTGACTGTCACAATCATTATTTAGAGTGACTTCTAAAATTAAAGATCATTATAGTGACTCAATATACTTATTTAAATATAATAGGATACTTTTATCTTTTTTTTATTATTGTATAATTGATATACACTCTTATGACAAGAAAAACAATGTGGTTATTGCATTCACCCTTATTATTGAGTCTTCCCCAAACCCCATTGCAGTCACTGTCCATCAGTATAGTGAGATGCCACAGAGCCCCATCTGTCTTCTCTGAGCTACACTGTCTTCCCCGTGACCCCACGCACACCATGTGCACCAACCATGATACCCCACAATCCTCTTCTCCCTCCCTCCCTACCCACCTTCCCCCAACCCTCCCCTTTGGCAACCACTAGTCCCTTCTTGGAGTCTGAGTCTGCTGCTATTTTGCTCCTTCAGTTTTGCTTCATAGTTATACTCCACAACTGATGGAAATCATTTGGTATTTTTTTTTCTCTGCCTGACTTAATTCACTGAGCATAATGTCCTCCAGCTCCATCCATGTTGTTTCAAATGGTAGGATTTGTTTCTTTCTTATGGCTGAATAGTATTCCATTGTGTATATGTACCACATCTTCTTTATCCATTTATCTACTGATGGACACTTAGGTTGCTTCCATATCTTTGCTATTGTAAATAGTGCTGTGATAAACATAGGGGTACATATGTCTTTTTGAATCTGTGAAGTTGTTTTCTTTGGATAAATTCCAAGGAGTGGAGTTCCTGGGTCAAATGGTATTTTTATTTTTAGTTTTTTGAGGAACCTCCATACTGCTTTCCACAATGGTTGAACTAGTTTACATTCCCACCAGCAGTGTAGGAGGGTTCCCCTTTCTCCACATCCTCAAGATACTTTTATCTTTTTATCCTATTTATGCAATATGGAATGACTTCTGAAACCACATTATTGGTGGAAATGCATATAAAAGCTTGGTGTCTTTATTAAAACTAAGTATACTTGGTGTCAGTATAAAATGCATTTTTAATACAAAAAATATTAAAATTTTTTTTCAATCTAGATATATTCTAGTTAAGCTGCAATTTTATCTAAGAATTTCATCCAAGAAGATATCAGACATGAAAGATTTATGAACAAGCATTGATTTAGTGATAGTAGGATGGTGTTAAATAAAATACAATATATCATTGTGACAAAATATTTAACCATTAGTTATTATATAGAAATAAGTTGTAATGGCATGAGATAAAGGTTCATAGAATAGTTAAAAAGAAAATCAGGATACCAAATTATGCATACTTCTATGTAGTGTACTGAAATAGATATATATAGTTTTGCATTTGTGTTCATGGCTGGTTATGTATAGAGTTAATGTTTTCCTTTTTTCTACTATTATGTAACTTTTCACAATGAATATGGTTTACATTTATTATGTAAAACAGTTTCACTAAAAGTCCTATATCAATAGACTTGCTGGGTTTAAACGTATGAAGGATTTGGGGGAAATTTTTGAAAACTGGGGAGTGCATGGTATGGGAATAGAAAAACAGTAGGAGAGGGAAATACTCTCCCAAACAAACACACTGAAAGGAGTGATGCTAACAGAGACAGACTGACAAAGAGGTTATTGGTTTTGCTTTTTTTCCCTTAAAGGCCTGTATATCTGCAAAAACCAAAGGGATTCAAAAACATTGTAATTTAGGGGTAGTTTAGTGTATATATAAGGGCAAGTTACCCAAATTATTTTCAGAATTAGAGAAATTATTGTTTGAACAATTAAACTAAAGTTTCAATAAGTAATGGGCAAATCTTTGAAAGTGAATAACTATTATTGGTACATAAAGTGTGTGGCTATGAAGGCTTATTGCACTCACAAAGGGAGGATGGGAAAATGTGATCGTGGGTATTAGCTGAAGGCAGAAGGGCGTGAAAGATCTGTTCTTTTTGGAAGACACTGAGAGTTGGATATTCAGTTTCCAAATAGGCATTCAGTATAAAATCATATGTCTTGATGATATTTTTTTTGCTGAGACCTTGGCAAAATAAAAACAAAACCAAAGAGCACAGTATCAGTCAAGGTTCCACCATATATATATGACTGAGTTCTAGGAATTGACTTAAGCAATTGTGGGGGCTGGCTAGATAAGTAGGAAACTCTCAAGTAGGAGTTAAACTTTAGTCCATTTAGTCTACAGAGAATGCTCTTCTAATCAGGATTCTGTTCTGTTTTTAAGAACTTTCCATGTCCTGCATCAGGTCCATCAAGATTATGGAGGACTTGAATTCAATTTACTAAAATTGTTAATCACTTCTGCAAAATATCTTCATAGCAACTCCTAGATTACTGTTTGATTAAATAACTGGAGACTAATATATATAGCCAAGTTGACACATAAAACTGCCCATCACAAGCACTGTAAAATAGTGCACAAGAAGAGTAGTATAAAATGCTGGATATTGACCTCCCTTGCTTGATGAAAAAACATTAACCAAAACATTTTGGGTATCTCCAAACATGGTGGAAAACTCATAGTTCAACATGGTAGGCTGTGAATAAAATTCTTATCTCTAATAAATTTATGTTTATCTATGTCCCAAATCATAACTTTAAAATACACATTTTAGATCATCATATGTATTTAGTTTGTTTCTGGGTAGAAAACTCCTTATGCTTGGAGGATAGACAGTACCAACCAAGAACCTCTGGAGTCAATTAAAATGTATGATAACTTTGTAAGTTCTGTTGTAAAAAAAAGCCATGAGTTCACTATTTAATTATTCCAAAATTTAAAGAAAATAATATGTGATATGTTTTATGTTACTAATGCAGCACAGATTCCAGAAAGACCTTTCAGATATTTATTATTCCAGATCACAGCATGCAACAGTGAATTTCTTGCTCAGTTTAATGTATCTTTAAATAATTGTATTCTGTTCTTAACAACCAGTAATTTGAACTCAGGTGACACTAAATTGGGAAGTAGTAAGTCTTTTGTGGTTTGCTTTCCTTTTTATACTAGAGAGTCCTTTTGAGCTGTGTATGTGAAATTATTGCAGGTAAGACTCCTGCTAACTTATTTATCTAAGGAAAATTGTTCAGAAAAAATTTAAAAAATGGTTATGTTAACATGGTTATTGCTAAGGAAGGTGTTCCATTGAGATCTATAATCAGCACATGTCTTTC